>NC_091792.1:104219015-104522045 GCF_041296235.1 Equus asinus
TTTATATAGTTTAAGGATGGGAAAGTTTTTTAACACTGGGGTATAAGCAATAAAGAAAAATATTAATAGATTGACTATTTAAATTTTTTAACTTTTGTATGTCAAAAATCTACCATAAACAAAATTAAAAGGCAATATCTGGGAAATATTGTCACAGCATATATGATGAAGAGTTGATTGCTTAATATATAAAGAGATCTTATAAATCAATACAGAAAAGATGAGCAAAGAGTAAGATAAACAAAAAAGCAAAAATACAGGGTAAGTCTAAAGAAAGAGTTCAATCTTACAGGGGGTTAATAATCTACATATTTAAAATAAGATACGATTATTTTTCCCTTTCAAATTGGTAAATGTTTAGAAGAATAATAATCAAGAAGTTACCCTAGGAATATAAAATTGACACTTTTTAAAAAAGAAATTCATTAAAAATGCACATTCCTTTTCATCTGGCTACTTCATTTTTTGAAATGTATTTAAAAGGAAAAATGGTGGTTGTGTGCAGTTCTGTATAAGCATTTACTGCAGCGCTGTTCATAGTAATACAAATTTCTTACATTAGGGAAATGATTAAATGAATAATGCTATATCCATACAGTGTAGTACAGTACAGCTAGTTAAAATCACATTGCAGAAAAAAAGGAAAAAACCTGACTGACATATGGTAAATTGTTCATAATACGTTTTACATGATAAAAGCAGTTATAAAACAATAAGCCAAATGTAACAGCATTTTGGTAAATAACCAAAGAGAAACTATGTTTATAAAGACATTCACCAAATTGTTTATATTAACTATATTTGAGAGTTGGAATTATAGGTGATTTTTTTCTTCTACATGTCTGTGACTTTCAAATTTTCCACATTGCACATGTATCATTATATATTTTTTGTATTACAAAGTAAAAATTGCATATTTACAAAAACAAAACAAAAGAAGTCACTGAGCCTCTAACTAAAGGAAACCAGTTGCAAACTAGAAACTACAGTAAAGGCTTCAAGGGTGCTTGCAAATAAAAAATGCAAAACAAGGTTGCCCTGAAACTGACAATAAACAAACGAGGCCCATAGAGCGCAGATAGTGGGGGTGGAGCATGGACTCGACAAAGACGTTCTGGAACCTGGGAGCTGTAGACACGGCAGGTCCTGTTAGTCACCATTCAAAGGTCAGTCCATACCAGCAGGAGATGGTGGGGCCAACATGGCCGTCAAACTAATACCCACAAGTAATACCAAGTCACAGTGTCCTCAGCTTTGACTGTGACCTAGTATGCTCATTTGCCTGATTCTGTTCAGTTTATTAAAATAGCCCCCAAAAATGATAAATCTGATCGGTTCTGGTCTCCACACACCACAAGTTAAATAGATGAACTGATATTTTGAACAGAGAGAATCCTTAAAATGCTACATCTATCAAACAGCTAACCTGCAAATCTAGAGCGATAGCCAGTCTGTGAATCTGACCTTTGAACTCGAAGGACGCCAGGAATCAACTGTGCCTGCTGAACTGATAGGAATTAGACTGAATTCCTTTTGAGGACTCTAAGGTTTACACTTGTAAAATAACCTATTTTTTTTTAATCAAAAAAAAGTTGCTTTACATAGCAAACAGCTAAAGTACCAATGATAATAAAAAGTGCGTGTGTGTGCGTGTGTAAATAAAAGCACTTGGTATTTCCACATCTTCTGTCAACTGAGGGTCTCTAAGTCTTCGGTGCCCCTTTTGAAACTGGATGAGGAAAGTTACCTAGGGGGTTCTGGTGGCCCTGAGCGGTGAGAACCACTGCTCTGGGTGAAAAGGCGCTGGTAGGGAAAGGAGGTGATAAAAGAACAAGAAAAAGAAATTTAAGAAATTTCCAATTGAAAGAGAAAATTTTTTAAACAAAGACAGGTGAATAATGACATTTGGTCCTAGGTGGTGTCATTTCCTAAGGACTATTTCTCGATCATCTGGCTAGATTACAGAGTAGAGATTAGAACGAGTCCCATTCAGTGGGTAAAGCGTTAACCAGAAGGTCAGTTCGCTTCTCAAGAAGTGTGACTGGGAGCAAAGGAGCGTTCCTATCAGCTGCTCCTAAGAAAAAGTAAACACTCCCAACATGCACTGAGGCACAGGGAGTGGCTCAGGTTTCTAAGACTGCCCTGCAGGGGCGAAAAGGAGTAATAATTAGCAGCTTTTTGGTCTGGCTGAGCGCGCGGAGGGGCACTGCCAGGCGCCAAGCCCAGCCTGCCCGCCCCTCCTCCGGCGCTTGGCTGCAACCTCCGGCACAGGTGAGCCGGCGCTGACTTTCCGACAGTCAGTCTGTGACTAAGCAGGGGAACAAACTGTCTCCGGTGCAAGTTCAGCCCAACAACTAAGGTAAAAAGGATCTTTCTGCTCACATGTGAATAACAGGTGAAAATGAAGGTAGGGAAAAGACCCCCTCTAATCACTCCCTGAGGTCAAGTTGAGGGCGGGTTGTTAGAAAGCAGAGTCCGTAGGCAGACAAGTTGAATATGTGCGTGCATCCGAGCAGCCTGAAATCCGGACATTACTTTCCTCGATTTTTCAGAATGCCTTTCGTGACCCAGGTAAGCATGTGGGAAGGGGGAAAGGAAGGAGGGAGTGGGAGAGGGAAGGGCATGGAATTTAGTGTCGCCACTGAACCTTCTTCCCTCTCCTCAACGGAAACAACTCAGTGAGCACTTTACCTGAAACTAACTGTGCTGACCTTCCCAAAGATACTAAACTCCTGCATGACAACCCCCTTTCTCTGAGTGTTCTTCTTCTTCTTCTTCTTTTTTTTTTTTTGGTGAGGAAGATTGGCCCTGAGCTAACATCTGTTGCCAATCATCTTCTTTTTGCTTGAGGAAGATTGTTGCTGAACTAAATCTGTGCCAATCTTCCTCTACTTTGTATGTGGGACACCGCCACAGCATGGCTTGATGGGCAGTGAGTAGGTCTATGCCCAGGATCTGAACCCGTGAACCCCCAGCCACCAAAGCAGAGAGTGCAAATTTAACCACTACACCACCAGGCTGGCCCCTCTCTGCGTATTCTTATGGTTATAATAATATTATATTGAATAAGCAGACATGAAAGATCTTTTTACTTGTGGGTTCAGCTAAACTTTTGTTTCCACAAAGCGACAGAGACGTCCTCCCCCTCAAAAAACTGAAAAGGATTTCTGCTGTAATTTAAGACCATACCTAACAATGAAAGAATAATCATATCTAATTAAAAGGGAGTCCATGAGTTAAGGATACAAATTCTGAAGCAAGAGAGCCTTAGGTTCAAATCCTGGCTTTGCCACTTACCAGTTTGTCCTTTAGCAAATGATTTAACCTATCCACCCTCAGTTTGTCATTTATAAAGGAGGCATCATAACAGGATCGGCCAATAGGGTTCTGATGGGAATTAGACACTTAGCAAGTATTCTATAAACGGTACCTCCAGTTGGCGTTAAGAAATAAACAGCTCTGCCAAAGGGGTGGGATCAGGGAGGATGAGCTGAGCTGGGGGGACCAGCCAGGGCAGAGGTACTGGGGTTGAACTGGTTTCCGAAGAATAGGTCCAGGGCACGTGAGCAGATAGCAAGTGGACAAAGCATTCTCTCTCTGAGTAGCGATGAAATTATCTGGCTTCTTGCCACTTTTCAAATAGAGTACATGGTGGCGAATTCAGATTTATTTGCTACCCAATCAGTTTCATTTTGGAAAAGTCACATTTATATTAATCTGTTGTTTCTAAAAAGAAAATAGACTTTGACAGTAGGAGAGTTACACACAATCCCACATTGTGGAACCTGAGACATTCGAGTATATGAGAGATTGTCCTTGAATAACTTTGATAAAATTAGACCATATAGTCCATGTCTTTATATTGTAGCACGTACTGGATTGTTTATATTGAAGTGATATTGACTTCCATTAGTGTTTATGGACCAAAAACGTAAAAGAATGATACTTGTGTTTTGTTTGTCTTTCCCTTTTAAGCTTAAATTATAAGGAAGTGACCTTATTTTATGAAATTGTATTTAAAGGACACTTTTGTTAATGTTGCTGTTGGGTTTATTAATGTTGATAACTTTGAGGAAGGGACAAACTTAGTGTGATTAGCAAAGTACTTCCATTGATGACATTTTCTCTTTTTGTTCTATTAATATAAAACATTTATATGGTCTGTAGTTGATCTTAGCTTAATACCGTTATTGTTTTAATGGGTTCTTTTTTCAAATTGAATTGCAGAGTTGAAATTCTCCCATGTACTTATAATTGGATATTGACTGGAGAATTGTGGATAGAATTCCAAAGCCAAGCAAGCTGACCTTTACTATGTTATTGTCCTCTGGGATCTGATTATGTTTAGTGTAGTTTAGTTAAAAATTTGTAAAAGAATCAAGTCCATTTAGAATAAATTATAGTGCCAGTATTCACTAAACATTTTTCAAACAGGAAAAATGACATCATGCCAAATAGATATTGTTAGAATTTCTTAAATCAAGTTATTTGATTTTATATTTCTTAATGGGCATATATCTAAACAGCAAACAGTAACCTAATTTAGATAAATCTACTTAAACATACTTGAGATTAATTTATTTAACCATATAACTGGGGCTAAGCCTTCCTAGTTAAAATCTCTTTTAGTATACAAATGTTTTTCTACTGTTTGTAATGAGTATAACATTTTATAATAAACTATTAAATGTTTTGGTCAATCAAAAGAGATCAAGAGAGAAATAACCAGCAATGATTAAGAAAAAGGTTGACATCTCTAATTATATTAAAAATAGTTAGTGTAACACATATGTAACGTGTCTTTTTAACTTGTAATTCAAAGTTTTATATCTGATACTTGTTTTTTAACTTCCTATGATAAGAGGAATCCTATACTTTAATTGAAATAGAAATCTAATGCTAACAGTAATTTACTTGTCCAGATCTGTTGGTTACAATGCAGATAGGGAATTCAGGATTGTTAGAGATTCATGGGCTTTATAGAGAAGTTTAGATTTTTAAAAATATTCAAGTGTGGGTCAGTTGAAAATGCAACCTCTGAGAAAGAATGTTTCCTGAATATTCTCTCTTTGCATTTAAGTCTAGGGTTAGAGAGGTTTAGGTTCTGTGGCAAAAATTAATCTGTGTCTTTCAAAGCTATCAAATATAATGATTTCATCACTGCATAACATCATCTCAAGTACTAAACTAATACTAGAGCTTTCAGTAGTTGAACATAAAGGTGCCTCCTTTTTAGGTCATGAGAGTGTTATCTTGGTAGCTGAGATGGTTGAAGGCCAGCTTCTCCATCATCATCCCAGAGCCTGGTAAATGGAGCTCAAGAGGAGAGAGTGCTGATTCTTTTGCAGCAACACATGAACAGAAAAAATAAGTCATGCGTGATCCCTGTGACGTCAACCTTTGAATTTCCTGTTGGAAACTCAGATGAAGCAGAGAATCCTTGAGCTCTACCACAGCAGCAATTCCAGAAGGTGCCGTTGGCCAACCGAGCAGATCCCTCCCAGACTGTGGTGGCAAGATGCCTTGCGTCCTGAAGTGGCTTAGAGCTAGCTTGCTTCTCCCACTGCGCCTGCTTTCCTGCCCTCGGTGAGGGCACTCTGGGAGAATAAAGCACATGGCAGTAGCACCGTGTAAATATGAGGTAGAATATTAAAGGTTTGGCATTTCAAATTAGATTCCACTGGGACTGACGGCAAAGGCTTGCTCACGAAAAGTCCCGTTGTTTGATCCACATCCTGTTTAGTTCCATCTTAAATTCAAGCGCTGTGATACATTTTTATTTGCATCTCAAAACAAGCTTTCCCTAACCGCAACCAATATCACTTAATAAGGTGATAGTTTTTATATTCCAACTCTCAACTTTTCTCATCTCTGCAAATGAAGTACATTCTTGAGAGAAAATAGGGAGCCAAATATTTCCCAGAAACTATGCTTTTCTTAACTCTTTTCCTGTTTTCTAAGAATTGGAGAATGGATATAGTTACAGATTTTTTTTCTCATTTCTTTGAAGTGATATAGTTGTTTTTGATCTGCTGTTCTCAGCTTCAAGGTTGCAGGTCAGAGCTCAGAGAAAACAGCTTTATTTTGGAGCTGGAGACATATTTGTAACTTTCCATTGCTTCTTCAGGCCAAAACAATAATTTAAAACAAAAACTCCATGTGTACAGCCCTTAATATAAACTTACTTCATAATTGAAATACACATTTGCTATTCCAATGTCTTACTTTCTGTTCTTTTTTTTAGTAACTTTTATGGTGTGTGTTATGTAAGATATGTTCCTTGTATATGATTTAGAAAGTATTTTTGAAATCAGAAAGAATATAATCACTCATAATTTCATAGCTCTCAATTTTACTATTAATAGTTTAATATACTTCCCCATATATTGAATATATTCATTACTTTATATATGTTTTATCTGTATACTTGCTTATATACACTCACTCTAGGAGATACAAAAATGAAGTAATCAATAATCCTGTTCTAAAGGAACTAATAGTTGAGTTAGGTATAATAAAATATAGTTAGAGAAAGTACTAAGTAATTAGAAAACTGCAGATATTTTGCTATGAAAGTTCGGAGATAGGAGAAATTCTCTGGCTGGGGAATCTAGGGAAGTTCGCACCTGTATTTTTTTTTTTTTTTGGTTAGTGTAAAATTATGACCATTTTGACCCTTCATGCACACAGTGGCCTCAGGAATAAGAGGCTGCTGATACACATATAGACTATGTTTCCTGTGCCTAGCACTGTCAGCAGTACTGAGAAGGAACTCATGAAATATCTGTTGACCATACAAAGGAGTGAAACCAAGTTTTCCACTTTTAAAAAAGTCAGTCACAATTTAATTAATCTATGCTTGGGCACAGGAAGATACTGTAAAGACTGACCCATTTGAGTTATCTGGGGCCTGAATTCACCTCCCATCCTCTGGCCTCCTTCTGGTGCCTGGCCGGTGCAGGCAAGCCCACATCTAGGCAGGATACAGAGCAGGGGGAGGAGAACCACTGATGCACCCTGATGCTCTCAGGTCTCAGTGGTTCTCGCATGCTGGTGCCGTCTGAGTCTGCCTTCTCAGGCTCTTGATCTCATCTGCCTGCTGATATTGCCTCTACCTTCCTAGTCTCCTCCCTTCCCTGCTGAGCTACGCAGGTCTGTTTGAGCTTACACCTAGCTAGTACCTCCAGGACTGTTTATTTCTCCAGGGTTTAATTGCTGATCTACCTAATTCCCTATTTCTTGAACTCCATTCTGTCTGGATAAAATGAAAAATAAATAACCAAACTTTTTAAATAAGTAATCTTATTTCATATACAATCTAAGTCAATAAGCCTTGGCCCCAGGACTGGAGAGCCCCGGGTAATTCACGCTTCCAGTAAAGTACATAGATTTGTAACAGATAGCTTCCCCCTCAAGTCATAGTTTATTATGTTCTACCAAAATAATTGAATGTCCAAAGTAAGGTCTCTAGGCTTCTGGAGCTGTAATTTTCCCTTTTTTTAATAAATCCTCTCCTTCTCTGCTAATCATGACCTCTATTATCCTCCACTTAAGCCTTTTGAGGAAACCAGCTCAGACCTTTAAATCTACCAAGTCTTTATAATTTAGAAGATATTCACAAAGGCCCTACCAAGATTTAATTTGCTATGAATCATAGTTAACGGTGATGCAGAGGGGAAACTATTTAAATTCATAGATCGATTTCTCACTTTAGCAATTAATAATAAAATGAAACTTTTATCAAATCACATTTTTACCTTTCAGGTATTTAGACTGTTTGAATATTTTATTTAACCAATTTTGAGATTCAGACAAGGTCAGTAGTATTTCCTATTCAATTAGCATATACTGCCTATGAACAAAAATTTTATCTTGTTTTCGTTTTCTTCCATAAATTCCATTCAAGTGTCTTCCTTCCTAAGGCCAGAGAATAGCATAAGCGCTTTAAAATCCTTTAATCACATCTGAAATCTTCTGATTTGCTTAGCATAGGTCACGAGTCTGACAGTGTAATTACATAGCAATCGTTTGCTATCTTTAATGATACTTAGCTATTTTTTTATGAGTACAAACAGAGGGGGAGCCCGTCAGGAAGCCACTGCAATGATTATTCAGCCCATCCCTGTCAGTTTGCTCTGAGTGGTGGTAAGAGGCTTGCATCAGTGGCTCTTCAGTTCAAAATATCCCCAACTTCTGCTTTCAGCTAAAATATCATGTTAGCTATGAGATCAAGAAAAGTTTTATAAATAGTAAATAGTCCTTTGGGGCCACCTCTGCAACTTTACTTATATTCAGTCATTCAATAAATACTAATTGAATTCCCTCCATGTTCCAGGAAAAATTCTAAGAGCTGGATGGAGAGAGGTAAATAAAAAAGGCTCCTATCGTAAGAAGTTTATGCTGTAGTTAGGGAAGACAGAGAAAGTAAATAAATAAGGTTCCTTCAGCTACTGATACATAACTAGAGGAAAATCATGTGCAAGTGACTGACTGAGACTTGCATGGGAAGGCCTCTGAGAGAAGAGACACTTGGGCTGAGATTTGCATGATGGGAAACAGTCAGTCAGGTGAAAGTCTGAGGTAAGGGTGCCCCAAGTAGGAGAGCAGCAAGTATAAATCCCTGAGACAACAGGAATGAGCTTAGGGAGTGATTAGAAACCAGAAAGAAGGCCAATGTAAATGAAATGTAATCAATGGGAAAAACAATGAAGGAAGTGAATACTGAGAGATTGACAGGACCTTGTGGGTCATCATAAAGAGGATTATTCTAGTTCATTCTTGGAAGTCTTTGCAAGGTTTTAGTCATAGGATGACAAGATCTGGTTAGATCTTTAAAATTATCATCCTAGATGCCATTTGGAGAATGGAATTTTGGTCACAATGCAGATATAGGGAAACCAGTCAGGAGGCTGATGCAATAATGCGGGAGAAAGACAATGGTGGCTTGGCTCAGCATGGTAGCACTGGAAATAGAAGCTTTTGAGTTCAGGTTTTATAGTGAAGGTGCAATCAACAGGACTTAGTTTTGGACTGGAATGTGCTTATGATGAAAGAGGAAAAAATAAGACTGAGTCAGTTTTGGTGCCTTATTGGGTAGATGGGAAAGAACTGTGGAGGAGGGAATTCTGGCGCATGGAGAAAGTCAATGGTTCTGTTGTGTTTTGGCCATGCTCATATTGAGATGCCTGTTAGACATCCAAGTACAGATTAAGGAGGTAGCGACATGAGGATGGAGCTTAGCAGAGAGGCCAGGCTGGAGATGGATTAGATTACCTGGAAGAAAGTCTAGATAGAGAAGAGAGGATGGCTGAGGACAGGCTATTAGAACAAGCCAGCATTTCGTGATCATATAGAGGAGGAGTCAGCAGAGGAGTCTAAAAAGTTGAAGCCTATGAGACAGCAAGAAAATAAGGCAGGTTGTTGTGGTTGCTGCTCCGTCTCAAAAGCCTCAAGAAAAAAGTGTTTCAAAAGGAAAGAACAATCATCCGTAAGTCAATCAATGTGATTCACTACATTAACAAAATGAGAAACAAAAACTACATGATCATCTCAATAGATGCAGAGAAAGCATTCGACAAGATCCAACATCCATTTATGATAAAAACCCTCAATAAAATAGGTATAGAAGGAAAGTACCTCAACATAATAAAGGCCATATATGACAAACCCACAGCCAACATCATACTCAATGGACAAAAACTGAAACCCATCCCTCTCAGAACAGGAACAAGACAAGGGTGCCCACATTCACCACTCTTATTCAACATAGTACTGGAGGTTTTGGCCAGAGCAATTCGGCAGGAAAAAGAAATAAAAGGAATCCAAATAGGCAATGAAGAAGTAAAACTCTCGCTGTTTGCAGACGACATGATCTTATTTATAGAAAACCCCAAAGAATCCATAGAAAAACTATTAGAAACAATCAACAACTACAGCAAAGTTGCAGGGTATAAAATCAACATACATAAATCAGTAGCATTTCTATATGCTAACAATGAACTAACAGAAAAAGATCTCAAGAACTCAATCCCATTCACGATTGCAACAAAAAGAATAAAATACCTTGGGATAAATTTAACCAAGGAAGTGAAAGATCTGTACAACGAAAACTACAAGACCTTCTTGAAAGAAATCGACGACGACATAAAGAGATGAAAAGACATTCCATGCACATGGATTGGAAGAATAAACATAGTTAAAATGTCCATACTACCTAAAGCAATGTACAGATTCAATGCTATCCCAATCAGAATTCCAATGTCATTCTGTACAGAAATTGAACAAAGAATCCTAAAATTCATATGGGGCAACAAAAGACCCCGAATTGCTAAAGCAATCCTGAGAAAGAAGAACAAAGCTGGAGGCATCACAATCCCTGACTTCAAAACATACTACAAAGCTACAGTAATCAAAACAGCATAGTACTGGTACAAAAACAGATGCACAGATCAATGGAACAGAATTGAAAGCCCAGAAATAAAACCACACATCTATGGATAGCTAATCTTTGACAAAGGAGCTGAGGGCCTACAATGGAGGAAAGAAAGTCTCTTCAACAAATGGTGCTGGGAAAACTGGACAGCCACATGTAAAAGAATGAAAATCAACCATTCTTTTTCACCATTTACTAAAATAAACTCAAAGGGATCAAAGACCTAAAGATTAGGCCTGAAACAATAAGTCTTCTAGAAGAGAATATCGGCAGTACACTCTTTGACATCAGCTTCAAAAGAATCTTTTCGAACACCATAACCCCTCACATGAGGGAAACAATAGAAAGAATAAACAAATGGGACTTCATCAGACTAAAGAGCTTCTTCAAGGCAAGGGAAAACAGGATTGAAACAAAAAAACAGCCCACTAATTGGGAAAAAATATTCACAAGTTATTTATCCAACAAAGGGTTAATCTCCATAATATACAAAGAACTCACACAACTCAACAATAAAAAAATCTAACAACCCAATTACAAAATGGGCAGGGGACATGAACAGACATTTCTGCAAAGAAGATATACAGATGGCCAATAGACACATGAAAAGATGCTCATCATCACTAATCATCAGGGAAATGCAGATCAAAACTACAGTAAGATATCACCTTACACCTGTTAGAATGGCAAAAATATCCAAAACCAAGAGTGACAAATGTTGGAGATGCTGTGGAGAAAAGGGAACCCTCATACACTGTTGGTGGGAATGCAAACTGGTGCAGCCACTATGGAAAACAGTATGGAGATTCCTCAAAAAGTTAAGAATAGAAATACCTTATGACCCAGCCATCTCACTACTGGGTATCTATCCTAAGAACCTGAAATCAGCAATTCCAAAAGTTCCATGCACCCCTATGTTCATCACAGCATTATTCACAATAGCCAAGTCATGGAACCAACCTGAGTGCCCAACAACTGATGATTGGATAAAGGAGATGTGGTATATATATACAATGGAATACTACTCAGCCACAAAAAAGGACAAAGTCGTCCCATTCACAACAACATGGATAGACCTTGAGGGTATTATGTTGAGTGAAATAAGCCAGACAGAGAAAGACGAACTCTGTATGACTCCACTCATAGGTGGTAGTTAACATATGGACAGAGAGAACTGATCGGTGGTTGCCAGGGGAAAGGGGGGTGGGGGGAGGGCACTAGGGGTGAAGTGGTGTACCTACAACATGACTAATAATGATGTACAACTGTAATTTCACAAGGATGTTAACTTTCATAACCTTAATAAAAAAAAATGAAAGAACAACCAACCTCGTCAAATGCTGCTAAAAGACAGAGAAAATGAGAGAGAAAACGAACAGTTTGGCAAGATATACACCGTTGGAATGTGGGAGGAGAGGTACAAGGAGGGGTAAATTAAATGACTAGGTGGTAAATAATCTGGATCCAGGAGGGAGAAGGCTGCGTTTGGGCAGGAAGGTGACCACTGGGGGAATCTCACTAGGGTGCATCAGTAACCCTTTTTGTGGGTGATTAGAATGACAAAATCTAGGGGCAAAACTCAGGTTTTAGAAGCAAGAGCAAGGGCTGTGTAACCAAACAGCGCAGACCAAATCTGGGAATGAGTCACTGGGATTTGCTGGGCTCATGGAGCACGCTGTGTCTCAGTCCCAACGCAGCCTAAAATGCCCGTGTAGCTTCTGACCTACAGAGTTAATTTGCCTGGTTTGCTTAGCTGCTGTCCTTTCCAACAGGAGTCCTCCCTGAGAGCCCCCTCCCAAGAGTGTACTATCAAAGAGGATGACATTCCGAACTAGAGGAGTGCCATTCTTTGAGCAAGAGGATAGGAGTAGAAAAGGAAATAAGGCATAAATCAATAATGACGATACAAAGTGGAAAGCAGAAAATGACATCACAGCAGTGTAGATAATAGGCTTAGGGGAGACTTGATGAGGTCCCACTTGAGCAGGAACTAGAAGGAAGCAGAGATCTGGACCTGTGGTGACGAGGGCCCTCCTGTGTATTCCATTAGACTAGAAGGCCTGATGTTAAAGAAAGCTTCAATTTTGAGTTTGGAAAGGTAGGTTTGGGTGGAATTGCAGAAAGCCTGCATGTCAGGTTAAGGGACTTGGCTGTATTCGCTAAAAATGAGATCCCGGGAAGGGCTGTGAACTAGGAGACGCTGTGAGGATCAGAATGGTAAAAGCATAAAAGAAAAGTAATCAAGCATTCAGCTTAGAGACTGTAACAATATGTCCGGTGAGATGTGCTCATAGCTTTCAAATAGATTATGTAATTTCAAACTAACAATGTGATAGAAGGGAATATACCCATCAGGGATTTTGTGAGAATAACTTTCTTTTCTTTTTATTTGGTTTTTGTTTTTTTTGGTTTGGACTAATATTCTCCTGGAAAATGAGGACCTGAAATGTCTTCCACACACCTTACCCCAACCTGACGCAGAAGGAGAAGGAGGAAATCCCTCCTTCTTTTTTTTAATGAAAAACTGAATTCTTCTCTCCAGCCTACCTTTTTGTTCTGGCTAGATGCTCTATGATTCTATAGGCCTGAAGCAATGATAATTAAATATTCAATTTCTGCAAACTGGAGTGACTAGAAAATATTATACTTAAAATCTCTGGTCACACCCTAATGCCATTTATATGAAGACATAAAGGAGGATATGATTCAGGACTGACCACAGCTTCCAGGGCCTAAAGGAGACTTGAAGGACGTACGTCACACTTAATCAACCCTGCGAGTCCAAGCTTGAGTTTAGCTGCCTGGAAACTTAAAATTGTGTTTGCGGAACTGGGACAGGGTTTAGCCAGTTTGGATTGAGTGCCTGTAATAGAAGAAATATGTTCCCTTGCACACAATCATACAGGAGAGAATTCTATCTAGAAATACTACAAAAACAGACTTACCAAATTGGCCAAACCTTACTTGCCTTGGCCACTGATTCTGTTGTTTTTCAGTTTACATAGTGCATTTTCTTCTTTTGTGCACTCCTCCAAACATTGCCCTAAGATTTCTCTCTTTTTTTTTTTTTTTTGAGGAAGACTAGCCCTGAGCTAACTGCTGCCAATCCTCCTCTTTTAGCTGAGGACGACTGTCCCTGAGCTAACATCCGTGCCCATCTTCCTCAACTTTATATGTGGGATGCCTACCACAGCATGGCTTGCCAAGCAGTGCCATGTCCGCACCGAGGATCCAAACTGGTGAACCCCAGGCCGCCAAGGCCGAACGTGCGCTCTTAACTGCTGCCCCACCAGGCCGGCCCCAAGATTTCTTTTCTTTACCTATCTTGTATTCCCATGTTACCAAAAAAACTTCAGTAATTGTAAAATGCCTCTTTTGGGATCTAGAAGGCTTTTGGAATTTCATATCTTCTTAAAGAAAATAACACTGAGCTGCTAAGTAAGCAGAAGTTTAAAACTGACTGAATTTTTTTTCACAAGTATTTGGATATTACTTAAAATATAATAACACCAAGACATCTAAATTATTTTTTCATAAATTTCTGGAAACTTTACTATAAAATGAAAAACTAGCAAGCCTTCAGAAACATTATTCAGCCAGGCAGAACTCCTCATGCAGCTTCTCTTTTGTCCTTTTTGTATTTCTCAATAAAAAGTAAGCTCTGCAACAGAAAATGGCACCCTCAACCACCCCACACGCATCTCTGCACTTATAGAGAGATGAACAGGAGAATAACTGTTAAACCACTGAAACCTGATAGTATCAGAACTGTGGATAAATTGAAAAATGAAAAATTCCTTAGAGGGTATTCCAAATCAAAAACTACAACTTCAGGAATAGGATTCCTTGTAGGAGTTATGCCAACTTAAGACATACTGGATACATTCGTTACCAGAACGCAGCTGACACAGCCATCAGCTATAAAGTGATTATCAACACAGCTTTGATCCAAGATTTCACTGCACATTTGCAAATCATTAGCAATTATCATGGGCCAACATGGTGGCTTATATTGTGCTTTCTTGGAAATATTGCTCCACCCCGGTCTGCCTTTCTCTTGCTCTTTCTCTCTATCCCACAGTTGTCAGTCTCTCAAAATGATTACCAAGAGGAAGACCATATGTCAAGTTACATATTTCTGGCTCATCTAGTATTTCTTCTTATGCCACCTTTATCATCTTTCTTTGGAAATTGTCAAAATTAAATTATATGTTTCTTTTCCTTTACCACTTATTTTCCCTAAATTACGTGAAGAATATAATTTTCAATTTAAAAAAGGAAACATATCAAGACAAATAAAACAGATTTTTATCAAAAGCACATGTTAAGTAATAAGAACAGAGGAAAACATCTAAACATCTTAAAACTTTCAAACCTGGGGGGAGAGGGGGACAGAGAGAACACATTATTTCTTGTCTTCAAAACAAATTATCTTGTGAACAATCATGAAAAGGAGGTTTAGAGGGTGCCATTTAGAAACTCACTGGAAGTGAGTTGTAGTTAAAACTCTGAACCCTAAGCTTCTTTTCTTATAATTGAAGATTTTGGAGAACATCTCATTTATCCTCAATATGAATTCCCTTAGACATAGAAAAATTCTTTGAAAAGAATCTTAGAATGGACCAATTTATAGAAAATCAAAAAATTTTAATCTGTATAACCATTTCCAAACTGCAAAACCAATGTTGGTGAAGAGAAAAACGTACAGGCCTTGAAGACATTTGGACCTTGCTTCTAATGCTCTGTCCCACTGCTTACTAAGTGTTTGAAATAGAGGTAATAACCCCCCGACATTGCTGGTCTGAGGATTACATGAGACAATGTCCATAAAATGGCTCCCACACAGAGTGTAAGATCCGTAGCTGGAACATGGTTAAAAAAAAGTCCTTCTCTTTCCTTCCATCCCCAACCCAAGCCTTGTGCCCACCCATGAAGCACTACTTTAAAACTCCCCCAAATACATTTGCACACTAGGGACACAACAACAAATTGCTGTGTAAGTCAGAAACCAATTTATGAATAAATCACAGGAACATACCATTAATATTATTCTAATATTTTAGGATATCCTCAGATGATCTCAAAAAGGGGGAAAAAATGGCTATGATGCCTCACCAGGGCTCTTCTTGGATCTTCGTCAATGAGAGGACATTCATTACCAGGTAACTACATACCTGTATTATATGTAATTCTACTCACCAGTCGTTTGTGGATTATATCCTAGCACTATGTTATTCTAAACATCGTATATGATTCACAAGATTAGTAATATGAATCACCAGCTGAGACATTAAATAAGAAGTTGAATAAATATGTTCCTAAAGACAGATAAACCATAGGCTTTCATGGAATAATCACTCATATTTCATAAATTGTGGTCTAATTTCACTAAAAGCTAAATTTCTATTTTAATAGTTTCAGTAATTCTCAGGAGCAGCGTTAAGTAAAGCTCTAAGCCTCCTCATAAATAATATATCCAAAGAATTAGCCCAGGGTCCCAAAACAGCCTTGCCTGTCCTCTCCTCTCCCTCGCTCCCTCGCTCCTCAGGACACACTTCATTTTTATTGTTTCTTTTTTAATGTTAGGTTTTGCTCTATGGCCAACAGCCACAGGTGTTTTCTTAGACACAGCAAATAGCATCTCATGTTGGTTTGGGAATAATAGAGCAGAAATTGAAAACTATAAAAGTAAAGATGAGAACTGAACCTGGCTGAGCTAGCGCTGAAGCTGAGGAGGGGAAAGATGAAATGTTAAGAAAAAAGGCAAGCAACATTGGAACTTGACCCATATCTTACAGGGAAGAGAAACAAAGCCAAATAAATGATAGAGAGAAGCAGATCTAAATGATACAGGATTGGGCAATAGGAAAGAAGAAGGAACAAACATGGTCAAAAATGGAATTAAAGCCACAGCTGGAGGTGAAGCATGAAATATAAGAGGTGGGAAGACGAGATGAAGAAAAAGATAGAGGATTCATTTATTCATTCCTCAAATATTTATTAATTGCTCCCTGTGGACAGGTACTCTTGTGAACCCTGAACATTCAGCAATGTACCAAACAAAATCCTCACCCTCATGGGGTTGCCTCCTAAAAGGAGATACAGACAATATGTAAGATACATGAGTAACAATATGTACTATCAGGAGCTGAAATGTATGAAGAATAAAAATAAAGCTGAAAGGGAATAATGAAAGCTGGGGATGGAGAGCAGGGCGGTTATGATTTCATATGAGATAGCCAGGGAAGGCCCCAGTGAGGAGGTAGCATTAGGGGAAAAACCTGAAGGAGGTGAGCTATCAAGATGTGCAGGTATCTGGCTGGGAGCATTCCAGGCAAAAGGGACAGCAAGTTCATAGCCCTGAGGCAGGTGCATGCCTGTAAGGATGGAGGAAGCCAGTGTGGGGAAGTGAAGAAGGAAGGACAATAGGAGGAGGTAAGGTCAGAGACATAATGGGGCCAGAATATGTAGGGTCTCATAGGCCATTATGAGACTTCAACTTATAAGATAAGAAATCGTTGAAGGATATTGAGTACGTGAGTGACAAGATCAGTCTGGCAGCTGCATTAAGGGCAGACTGAAGAGGGGACAAGAGTGAAAGCAGAGAAACAATCAAGAAGCTAATAGTCCAGGGTGGAAATGATGGTGGCTTGGACCAAGGTGGCAGCAGTGTGGGTAGGAAAAAAAAATGGTCAGATTCTGGATATATTTTGAAGGAAGGGACAATAGGATTTCCTGAAGGATTAGAACTGGGGTGTGAGAGAAAGAGAATAATCAAGGATGATTCCAAGGATTTTGGTCTAGAAGAATGGAGTTAACACTTCCTGATATTATAAAGATTACAGGAGGAGCAGGTTTGGGGTAGAAGATTGGGAGTTCAGTCCTAGATGTGTTACCTATGAGGTTGATTAAGATCACCAAGGAAATAAGTGTAAATGGAGAAGATTCAAGGTCCAAGGTTAGAAAAGAGTGAATTGAAGAGGGAAAAGTAGGAAACAAGAAGGCGAGGCAGAAGTACCTTGGGTGAAAAGTGGGCAGAATGAAGGTGGAGGAACAGAGGAAGAGCAGGTAATATACTGGGTGTAAGACACCACTTTGGGATGTCAAGGTGCCTGAAGCACTAATGGAGATACAAGGAGAAGAGGGGAGTTGAGGAGATGGGAAATTGAAAGGAAAGACGGAGAAATTCATTTTTAAAAATATTAAGTACAGATGACAGACAATGAAGGTCAGAGAAGGTAACATCTACATAAAGCAAAAGGTAAAAAGGATAGAAAGAGAGGGGTAAGAGTTGGACACAGTGACAGGATGGGCATTGTTCAGAGAACCTGAAAGATGACAGTTTAGGAAGAGGAAAAAGGTGAAGAAAAAGGTGAGAGAAGGATGTGAGTGATCTGCCACAGACGCAGGCAAATGAGGTTCAAGGTAGCTAGATGATGGAGAACATGGGAGAGGTTGTGAGTAAAAGGTTAGGAGGCTCACGAGAATGACAGGAGGTGAAGGACAGCATGAGAGCCCAGGACAGTAGCGGGAAGGCCCCCCTACCACATTTGCCTCCTCCCAAAGGAAATTACGGAAAGGAAGAGAGGTGTTTCCAAAGACAGTAGCCTGGGTCTACACGAGTGTTCCTTTTTGCCGATCTGCCTTCTGTGCAGTGTAAGTTTAACCAACTAGGAAAACAAATTGACCACACTGGGAGGGAAATTCCAAGAATAAAAAGTACACAACATAAGAGAAGAATGTATGATCACATGTACATATTTTCCTATTATTCCACTCTGCGTGACTCAGTTCAGTTAGTGAAATCATGATTCCTGTCTCCCCACCCCCGACCAGTACATGGCCTTTCTCACTCAAACCTTTAGACGTAAACCCTTAGGATCAGATTACACTCTAAACAGGAACCAGGTAACCCAAGTAGCAATCCACAGTCCCCTGTCTGCACTCACTGGCATCTCCATGAACGAGGACCTCTCTTTCCTGACAAAACCTCAAGACAGATGCCATAGAGAAGCCCCCATGCCCTCCCTAACTCTTGTCTGCTCTTAAGAATTCTTAGTCTTACCAATCCCCGCTATTTGTACGCATGTGTTTCTCTTTATTCTCCAGGTTCCTCCTGGTTCTTGAAGCCTCAGTTTCTCTAGAGCAGCTTTCTGCCACCTTCCTGGAGCTCCTAGGTCTGTTCTGGATTGATTTATGTCAATCTCATTTGTAGCCATGACCAGACAATGGTAACTTCTCATCCTGGATCACCGCATTCCTTTCTTTTGTTGGTCTGTGTAATCACAGTATGAAAATCAAGAATTTTCACTGAAATAGACACTTATTCCATATCCTGGTAGTTACCAGGTCAACTTTTGTTTCCTTTGTACCATGTTATAGTTTCCCAGTCTCAGCGCCTCTCTTTTCCCATGAAATCCTCCCTGAACTGCAGTAAGATTATAATTAGCCTGTTAATTACTTGGGTGTTTGCTCTTTTAAAATATTTATTTCCTAATTATGAAAGTATGATTATTTTGATAAATTGTTATATTTATAAATTTATAATGTATGTAGTTATATAAGTATAAAAGCTGAGAAAATAAACATGTAGATTGAAAGAATAAAAATTATCCATAATCTCACTAAGAAAAAAATACACTGTTTAATTTTGTCATATTCCCCATCTTCTCCGGATTCTGTTTTACGTAGTTGAGATCATACTGTATCCTGTTTTACACACCTGACATTATATTACAGATATTTCCCCACACCATTAAAAAATTTTCTTAAAGATGATTTTAATGACCTTGTAGCATTCAATGATATAGAAATGTGATAATATAATCATTCCCTTAATTTTGATCTTCAAGATGGCTCCCATTTTTTTAATACACGAGGGCCAGTTCACAGAAGTGGAGTTACTGAATCAAAGCATACAAATAAATTTAATGTTACTGCTACAGATTAACTTTCTCAAAAAGTTTGATGAGTTTTCCTTCCCACCGACAGCTTAAGGCCTCCTGGCCTGTCTTTATTGTTTCATATACAGATATTTGGTTTCCTGAGGTAAAATGTAAAGCCTGTGAGGGTAAGACCTAAGCATCTTTTGCATCCTGTTTCCCAAGGTGGGGTACCTAGGCGACTTTGGTACCTAAGAGGATTTTAGATGAAACATAAATGATTGTATTTGAACACTTACAGAAAGTATTAGGAAAATATAACCAGCAAATTAAATCTTTAATTTCACAAACATTATCACTCAGGACAAATAAAAACTTACTTAAAACAGGAGTCAATTGGAAAAATACTAAGGGACATCAGATGACACTTGGAGTTGGCCAAAATCACGAAGCAGTTTGTGACTAGTTAGGTTGAACAGCACTGCTGTTGCTCAGCTGGAATGTATTAATTGTTTCCTACATAATAGCCTTAAAGTCAGCAAATCTCATGAAACTACATATGATCAACAAAATAAGAGGCGTTGATATTAATAGCGCAGTAAGCAATATAACATTTATGTCTTACTACTTGATGAGAATTCTCTGAGTTTAGAAACTTCCCTGGGTGAAAGGTGTTGGCCTAAGTTAGCTTCATGCTCAAAGGACTGAGATTCCAGTTTCTGTTTCATTGCCTGGGGTCATCACTGCTCTGTTGCTTCGTATGGTAAATATTCTAGTGAGCTGAGTTTTAATGGTTCCATATAGTTGTTTTCAAAGTGCTTTCATTTCGGGTCGTAGGCTGAAATCAGGGTGCTTTAATGCCAACCTCGTATTTGCAAAAAGTTCAAATCCAGTTTTAGAATGCAGATCTGATTTCACTCTCAGAACCTGTTAGACTTTTTTTCTCCTTAGGAATCTAATACAAACCCTTGCAGGCTGCAGCTCTTCCAACAGCAGCCCACGGAGCACGTGTGCATTCCTGTCCTTAGTAGATAACTTTAATTAGTATGATGTAATAAATTTTAGCAGAAGTGCATTATTCCAAACAGTTTCTTTTTCCAAGCCTGTTGACTGGCACCTTTTGCTAAAACAAAGGCGCCAGTCACCTGCACCTCTGAGCACAAATTCAACACAAAGAGCCAGTGTCCCGCAGGCTGCTCTTACCTGGCTGGAAGAGCCAGAGGACAACGTTTGCCCAGGTCCCACGGTCAGGGTTTTCTCTTGATCAAAGGAACTGGAGCAGACACTGTGTGCCTCTGCGTGCCCTGCAGATGGGTTTACAGAGAGAAGCCGCCACTCTCTTGAAGACTGTTGGACTCTTGTATTTAATAAAGGACAAGAGAGCCCTCTCTGACATGTTTGGATAAGGAGTCAGGATTTTAAAATAAGCCAGAGGCAAAAAGTTTGAGACATGTTTAGAACCACCTCCTATAAAAATGAGAAATTTTTTTCCAATGTGGGGATTTTTTTTAAAATTTATTTTAAAATTCCCACTATTTGATGACCTAGTAAAAATAACATAAACTTTCATTATGAGAAATTGGATATCATATTTGCTACTATGTCACCAAAAGGTCAATAATATCCCCCCAGATATGTGAAAAGTTAATTTATTAAGCTTTCTTTATATCAGATATTTTTCAATAAGCATGTATTGTCAACAGTCATCAAGCTTATCAATATGACTGTTATTCCCAATAAAATTTATTTACTCCACTTTTACCTATTTTATCACTTCAGTCTGTTAAAAGCAATAAGGTCATCTGTTGGTCCAAGATACACTGAAAATATTTCAATAAAAATTCTGATAAAATCAAAATTCAAAGACTCTAGAAACATGTTAACCAATGGAATTTACTTGAATTTCTGGATGTGTTAGCTCTACTCGTGAAAGATTTTTTTCCCCCTCTAAAAATAGGTCAGGATTCAGTTTTCTATATTTTATTCCCTAAACAAATAATTGCTGAGAGCATACCATAAGCCAAAAGCTGTCCTAGAACCTGGGGAATGGGATTTTGAGCTAAAACAGACAAGAGGAACCTGAAGCTGCAGATCTCCGACCCGTGCCTTCATCAGGATAACTGGAGGCTTGTTAAGCCAAAGCTTGCTGGGCCCCATGCCCGGAGTGGCTGATTCAGGAGGCCTGGGCTGGTGTGAGGATTTGCACATCTCACAAGTTCCCAAGTGGTGCAGAAGCTCCTGGTCTGGGAATGGCACTTTGAGGATCACAGGTCTACAAGCCTGGTAACAAACTGAGGTGAGTGTTCAGAAGGAAGGGAACCCAGTTTTATGAGAGAATAAGGACCTAGCCTAAGCAGGGGCCCTCCAGAGTTCTGAATGAGGAGGGAGCTAATGAGTTTAAGGGAGTGAGCGGGAGAGCATTCCTGACACAGGAAGTCTGCCTGAAATCCTTATGGTCAGAGGGAGCACAGAGTTCCAGCAAGTGAAAGGGACCCAGTGTGGATTAGGACAGGACACAGGGAAACGCATCCCTTGGAAGGATGCTAAAGAGGAAGAGAGACCAAGCAGGACTTTATCTGCTATGATAAGGATTTGTAGTTTTTATCCCAAGAGCAATGGGAAAACACTTAAGGATGTTAAGCAAAGCAGATGATATGATTAGATATGTTCTATATACTCTGTATAGAGTGTAGAGAATAGATGGAGGATACCCAGAAGAGAAACAAGGAGGTTGTTTAATATATTTTTTCAACTGTAAGGAGGATCAGTGGTCAGAGTCATGGCAGCATTACAGAAGAGCAAGGTGTGAGCCTGTGTGTGTCGGGAAAGCTCCTGTCATTGGCTCATGTTCATGCAGACAGCCCTGAGGATCACTGACCACCTGTTGTGTTTCAGACACTCTAGTAACAATCCCATTGATTCAAAAGGCTGAAGACATGTCAAATAACTGAAAGACTTCATTAATAGAATAGATAGATCATTTCACCATCCCCAGGGAACAAGGGGCATCAGACTGTGAAGTCAAGGTATTCATCCTCAGCAAGCACAAAAGGCCCCAGCTGTTCATACACAAAGGGTGTTATTTTACAGCCAGCCTGCATCTGCTCTAATAATGACTGGTGTTGCTTGGCACACCTGTGTTTACTTTCGAACCGGCTTAAAAAAAAAAATCTATAAGGCTTGTATTAAAAAAAAAAAACCTGAAATGAAAGTTTAACTCATGGGAAAATGAGAAGCAAGATCCCAATATAAGCTAGATACCAACCTAATTGCTTCATTCCCTCATCTTTATACCCAGCCCAACAGCAAGTCCAATCAACTCCACCTCCCAAATCCAACCACTTCTCACCATCTAGTCCAGGCCGCCGTTATCTCTTGCCTGCACGCCTGCAGCAGCCTCCTAACTGGGCTGTCTGCTTCCATTCCCTGTCCCTACTGTCCATTCTCTCCCAGCAGTCAGGATGTCCCTTTACAATGCAAGTCACAGCATCCTGCTTGAACCCTTCGAAGGTTCCTCTTGCAGATTCTCTGCCATAGGAATCTGTAAGGCCCAATGTGATCTGGCCTGGAGGACCTTTAGAACCTCATCTTGAACCACTCTTCCCTTCCGTCTCCCCTTCAAACATGCCGAGCTTACCAGGATGTGGCATTTGCATCTCTTGGTTGGGACAATATCCTTGACTCTTCATATGGCTGGCTCCTTCCCATTGTGGCGGTTTCAGTTTAACATTTCAGGCCTCCTGATGACCCTTTCTAAAATGTCCTCTTCAGTTCACTGCTCACATGATCCTGTTTTATTGTTCTCACAGCACCTATCTGTATGTAAAATTAGCACATTTCTTTATTTGCCCTTTTGTTTTCTTGTGTCCTTTTCCTCTAGAAAGTCAGTCCCATCACTGCAGGCTCTCACTGGTTGTATACATTACAGTACCCCCAGCATCTATTACATTGTCTGTTACGTAGTAATCCCTCATTAAATTTTTGTTGATTATAAATGAGTATGGGAGCAGCCAACCTCAGAGAACTAAATCAGGACCTTAGCATTTTGACTTGATATGTGTTAGCCTTAAATACTCTTTTATATCTAGAGGCAAGATAGTTATCTACATCAGTGCTCTACTTTAATGTACATACAAATTTCCTGGGGGTCTTAGTTAAAATACAGATTCTGATTTCTAACAAGATGTCTCCCAGGTATTCAGACAATATTTGGATAGAAACAGTCACTCTTAAATCCTGTGATAGGCAGAATAATGGCCTCCCGAAGATGTCTACATCCTAATCCCTTGAACCAATGAATATGTTACATTACATGGCAAAAGGGAATTAAGGTTGCAGATGGAATTAAGGTTGTGAATCAGCTGACCTTTAAAATAGGGAGATTATCCAGATGGGTCCAATGTAATTACAAGGGTCCTTAAATGTAGGAGGGGAGGAGAGCTATGTGAAAAGAGTCAGTGTCAGAGTGATGCTATAGAGAATGACTCTATCGCTGTTGCTGGCTTTGAAGATGGCAAAGGGAGCCAGAAGCCTGGGAATGTGGGCAGGCTCTGGAAACTGGAGAAAGCAAAGAAATGTATTCTCCCCTAGAGCTTTTAGAAGAAATACAGTCCTGGTGACACCTTGATTATAGCCAGTGAGACCTGCATTCTGACCTACAGAACTGTGAGATAATTTGTGCCGTTTGAAGCCCTGAGTTTGTAATAATTTTTTACAGCAGCAATAGGAAACTAGAATAAACTTCCTGCCAAGGAATATGACGGGACAGTGTTCTCCAGCCCCTTACTTCAGTAATAGAGGGAGGAGGAGCAGAAGTGTTAGTAGGCCGGTTGTATGTAACTATTTTAGTTTTAATTGAAATGACCACTTATTTCAACCTGTAATCTGTAGAAAGATTCCCCTTCCCATAAAAGAATAATATCACCTTCATCTCAGCACCTTAAGACCTAAAAGAATGGATCTCAAAGTGTGGTTGCTGGACTAGCAGCATCAGAATCACCTGGGAACATGTTAGAAATGCAGATTCACAGGACCCACCCCAGACTTAAGAAGAGATTTTGGGAGTGCCACTCACAATCTGTGTTTCAACAAGCCCTTCAGGTAATTCTACCAGCTCCGGTTTCAGAACCCCCTCTCTAACATAAACATGTACCGTTGTGTTTTATGTCATCCAAATATACTAGAGCACACAATTTTTCTGTAGCTTTCAAACAATATTTTCCTGGGCACTAAATGTTTCTTTATCTGTTCTGTCCAAAACAATCAGCTACAATAGGAAACAGACTATTTCATCAAAGTGGAGGTAGTTTCAAGTCCCTACTTCAGATTAGAACAGAAATATAAAAATCAGTACTGGTTTGTAAATAGTCTTAGGGCTGTGCACCAGAAACCGTACTTCTCTGCGTTTCAGGCCGGAGAAAGAACTTACATTGCATAGGCTTCCCTCCTTCTTTCTTTCCTGTCCACAAACTGCTTCGGCTGCCCCTAGGAAGTCAGCTGCTTGTGATAACAGAAACCATGGTCTGATATGGAAGCAGCTCATTGCAGCTGCCAACTGGAATAATAGGTTGTGAATTTCGTTTAAAAAACCTTTTTCATGAAAGTCTTTAGAAACCAAACCATAGAGGAAAAGGAAGTAGATAAGTGTCTCCCTTCATGAGGTTGTTGGAAAGCATGCTAGTTTGTAAACTATCAAACTGATATTTACCCTTATTAGGGGATTCTCTTAAAAATCAGGTACCAGATCTGGAGCACATTCCTGTTTTCTTCAGAGGCACTAGCATTGTAGTAAATGATACAATCCTTCTTTGCCTCTCCCTTTTTATCTTCTCTTCCATGTCCTATCAACATCTAGTGATGTTGATCTGAGTAGCTAAAGCTCTTCTCTTACATGGTGGCGTTCTCATAATCAAGAAAACATCTTGGGTGCTTTCCTTTGTTTTGTATCTGCTGACTAGCCATCACTTCAAATTTCTTTTTAATACTGTGAAATTACTCCTTAACCTTTAATCCTTTTGCTCTTACCTGAGTTCTAGGACTTGAGGACTTGAGAGAAACTATCGCTTCTATCAACTAAAGCCTCCAGGGCCACTTTTTACAGGGGTCATCTTGGAAAGATGAATGCCCCAGAAAATACGAAAGTCACAAAATGACCAAAAGCAGCCAGAGGGTGGTTATGTGGTAGAGGTGAGACAAGTCTGGATATATTAACTTGTTGATTAGATTACTAATGGGTTTCATGAAATTCCTGGGTCCTTTTTATTACCCTTTGTTAGCGCTGAAGAGGGAGTTAGAGTCTTAGGATAGAACTGCTTGGAAGAACAAGGCCAGCAAATCACAGACACTATCATCCCCACCACGAGCAATAATTAATGATATTTTAGCAGAGTCGCTAGAAATATCGGAAATGCTTCCTGATCCTAAAAGGGCAGCCCCTTCAAAGGAAGTCGGGAGAGTTAGACAAATTTGGAACTCCCCTATCATCACTTAGGACTTGCATTTTTACTTCAATCAAGATAGCCCTCTTCTCCCCGCTTCTCAGGTTTCAAACTGTGGAACCCAATGCCTTCCTTTGCAATGGAAATGTGAATAACCTACTTTGCTGGCTGAGGAAGGTCTCTATGCAAAGGTTGAAAGGCAGTCTTCTTTCCTCGTTTGAGCCAGGAGATGAGGCCAAAGAAAAACAAAAAGCTACTGGAAGTTGACCGCTTATGAAGAGGGGCTACAGAAGTTTGCAGTGTTAATTCCAGGATTAAAGTTGACAACAATGAAGCATAAAGAGGGTTAAGAGAATTCCGCTACTGCTGGCAGATGTCAGTAATACAGAATGGTAGTTTGTCTTGGCAAGTGGCTTAATGATAAGGGTCTACTTATTCTTTTCTATTGTCCTCGTATTTCCTGGTTCCACTTTTCCAAAAACATACAGAAGTTTATATTATGTCTTTATGAAGTAAAATTATGAACATTATGAATGTACATGGGCTTATTACATAGAGTTTGGAAAGTATATATACAGAACCATAAAACATAAAATAAAAAATTACAACCTTAGTTCCCAGCAAATGAATTATCTTCACATGTTTAATTCATAGTTATTCTATAAAAACATGAAGTTTTGAATCCAGTTTTTTCAATCTGACATGAAATTATTAATCTCATTGCTAAAATTTAACTTTATGAACCAAATCTGTGGGGGCGGGGAGCTAAATGGATTAAGAGAGCAAGTTAGCATTTTTATTCTGCCTCAATTTTTCATCTCTTTGAAGAGACTCTTTCAAATGTTTTAGGTTTCTGCTCTTAAACACGGCGACATGCACAGCGGAATGTTGTTTCTAGTGCTGCTGTCACAATGCCGTTCGGTGGCTGCCTGATTTGGAGCCTGAACATTTTTCAGAAAGTCTCCAAGGGACAGAAGTAACACAAATTCGGGAAGCTTGCCCATAGCCACACATGCCTTTGGCTACGTTGGGTTGTGTTTTCCTCTGAAGTTTACTTTTTGTCGTGTGGTAGTCTTTGGGGTTTGTGTTGGGTCACAGGGTACGACAGCATCTCTAGTTTGCCGTTAGTGGGTCTGAACTGTGAGAATCACTTAAAGAGTGAGACAGGGTTTTTTGGTCTCTAAGAAAGGGATCGGCTATCCACTTAATTATGCTGTATATCATAACTAAAACAAACGAGTACTCTTATTACAACTAATATTTGACGTCCATTCTATCTATGGATGCAGAGCAGAACTCACTTCCACCCACCGTGCTGTCCCACGTCCATACATATTTCAGTTTTATAAAAATCAAATAAAAATTGTTTCTTCCAGCCAGCTAAATAGCATGATAAGATTGAGGAACTCATTTCTTGCTAAGTCCATTATTCATGGCAAACGTCAGAGTGTGGGTAATTCCCATCTGCTGAGCAGCTGCAATTCAGGCCACAGAGGGCAAAGTACACCTAAGCTTTTTACAGTTAACTCTGGATCCACTATTACTCATTAAAACCGAGCAGGGAGCCTTAAAGGAACAGGAGCCCTGGAATCTCATCTGCATCCTGCCCCTACACCTGTCACCCCCATGTTAAGTCTCTCCCTGGCTAGCACTCTTCCAGACACTGTAATTCCGTCAGTGTCTACCAGGATGCTCTCTCTGCACTGCCAATGCCCAGTGCCAGCTCCTGTCCTGGGGAAGCTTATGGTTCTATGTGTTCATTTAGTTAGAAGTCCAGTTTATATGGAAGTTTACCATTCCTTAGTTTTGTAAAAACACTATCCATATTATACACGGTGTGATGATACTCCAAAAAAATCCTTGTTATATATCATGATGCAATATTTCATGTCCCAAAAACCAAGCTCTTAGCAAAACAATTTCTTATGTATCACACATAAGGTGTACAGGCTGTTTGAACCTTGTGTTTGCTTTTTGGGGATCCCTGTGGCTTTTAGACATCACAGATTTGTAAACTGAGACGATTGGATATGGAATCCGTTTCTCATCATCTGTTTTATAGCTTTGTTAGCACAACTGAACAGTCTGTGCTCAGCAGTCTGGTCTAGACTGGCTGGGGAACTCTTTGGAGGCTAAGAGGGAAAGGTGCACAGATGCTTTTTTCCTTTTTCGGCTGCGGTGGAGGGAAGTCCATATGTAACATTTAAGTGGACCCTAAAAAATCTGTTACAATTACTTACCATTTATGGGTCACAGTGTATCTTAAATCAGTGTCCCCTCTCCTGACTAGGGACTGCCTAGATAACGCTTTAGTGATTATCTTTGGATCTCCTAAACCATATACTCCCTGTACCTATTTTAGGTCCCTCATAGACTTTAGATCCTCCTATAGATGTGGGTCATTTGATCACCTTTCCGTGGAACATCGCTTTGTTGCTGCATCTCTACCCTAACACTGTTGCAATGGTCCCACTTATCTTGCTGCCTCCATCTTGTCTTATACTGAAATGTGTCTTCCATAAGCCCCCTAGTGGCTCTTAGCATCATCATGTCTTCTCTTGCCTAGAACCTTCGGTAGCTGCCCATTGCCTGCAGAGTGAATTCTAAGCTTCTTAAAATGGTTCTGGATGGTCCTGCCTGCTTCTTCAGCTCGTTGCTCACCACTCCCTATTTTACTCGTTATTTTCTTAGATCCCAACTCTTTAACCTTTCTCCACAAAAACTCTAGAAATAGCTATACATCCTCGTTAATGTTTTCTTTGCCTGGTAAGCTCTTCACACTCTTCTTGTTTAATTCTTACACTCCAAGGTTCACCATAGGTAGCATCAATTCCTTGAAGCTCTCACCTACCCTCAGAGCACGACCGAGGCCTCTTGATTGTGCTCACACAGCAACTGTATGAATGAGTGAATGAATGAATGGCCTTTTAGTACAGGCCTTTGTTAGAGGACTTAATTTGAACATCAGCTGCTGCAGATACAGTTTGACTTTAACTCTTCAGCTCGTTGTGTCCCTAATGGCAACAAGTCAAATTAAAATGTTACAGGCTGCACTTTATTCGCAATGTTGTATCAGACCCTTTGTTTCAGCAGGCACATAAACTAATCATCTTCAAAAGTTCCTCTGGTAAAGTGCACACAAGTAACGTGTGATGGTGTTTTAATGTTTGGAATGCATTCACCCTCGCTATAGTTGTTCACGTAACTTCTGAATTTTCTTTTCTAATTTCTCACTTTATATTGTACCATTAACTTGCCTAATTTTATCTCGACAGTTTATTTTACTGAGCTCTACTCTTCTTCAACACTCCAAAATCCTCCAAAATGCCATTAATACTCAGTCAGAATATCCTGCCTATAGTGAGAAAAATATGAAGACTTTTGTAGTATTTAGTTACCCTGAGTCACACATGGTTTATGGGTTGGCCTACTATAAAGGGCCAGATAATAAATATTTTGGGCTTTGTGGGCCATATGGTTTTTTTGTCACAACTACTCAACTCTGTAGTAATAAAAGAGAAGCAGACAATAAGCAAACAAATTAGTGTGGCCATATTCCAATAAAACTTTATTTACAGAAACAGATGGTCCAGGGCCACAGTTGGCTGACTCCCTGGGTCAATAGGAGACTTATTTCCATGGAGGAAGATTTAGTCAAATTCTGCTCAGGTACAGAAACACTTTCCAAGTAGTTTGTTCCCAGAGAATAATCTTTCTAATTATACATGGTCCTGAGGTAAATATTTTGAAGGATACTTATATCATACCTTATCATGCAGTTTTATCAGAAACAGAGCTGAGGGAATAAGATTATGTAAAAATTCATTTGCTGGAGTAACAACTCTCACAGCTCAGCATATCAAGAGTTGCATCCCAAGTGAACTGGAAATTTCTATATGCTTCCCTGGCACTCAATAATGAGAGCTATATAAGTGTTCATGCTCCCTACCAGTACTACAATTTTTAAGAACTATCCCACAGCAATGACTCCAAGGGAACAAAATCAGTGTGCCCAATGATATTTAGAATAGAAATGTTCATTAACACTAAAATTCTAAAGTAACCCATTTGGGAAATGGAATGATAACATAGAGGAATCTTGTAGAATTTGATTATGTGGTGATTGTATAGAGCGTATCTATCCTTGGAAATATGCACATTAAAAATTACAAGTGAGGGGCCGGCCCTGTGGCCGAGTGGTTAAGTTCGTGCGCTCTGCTGCAGGCGACCCAGTGTTTCATCAGTTCGAATCCTGGGCGCGGACATGGCACTGCTCATTGAGCCACGCTGAGGCGGCGTCCCGCGTGCCACAACTGGAAGGACCCACAACTAAGAATGTACAATTATGTACCGGGGGGCTTTGGGGAGAAAAAGGAAAAAATAAAATCTTTAAAAAAAAATTACAAGTGAAAAAAGTCAAACAGAAAAACTATGTTTACATGATCTCAAATGTGTAAAAATCAATGTACATGAATTCTGTTATTCAATAGTCAGTATTTGTTTAAAAAGAGCCTAGTCTGAACAAGTCTCTGCTCCAAGCACTGAGAAGAGACCAATGAATAATAGATCCAAATTCCTGCCCTCATGGAGCCAATATTCTTATGGGGGGAAAACAGATATTGTGGATCAAAGGGATTTTAGTGATTGATATATTTGGAAACCTAATGTCATGAGATTATTTTCCCCCATAAAAATAAAACTGCCTATATAAAAAAGCTTTTCCACTTTTTTGGTATGTTTCATTTTTTTTAGGAATAATCATTTCTCTGATCAATTCATTCAACTGCTATTGAGTTCTTACTGTATTCCAGGCCCTCTTCCAGGCACACAGAATATAGTGTGAACAAAACATACAAACAATGTTCTCCTGGAGCTACCATCTAGGGGGGAGACAGAATATAAGATAAATAAGTAAAATATGCACAAGGTCAGATGGTTGCTAAGGGACAGAGGTAAGGAGGAAAGCAGGATGTGAATGTCAGGAGAAGGGAAACTTTTAGATTGATTGATCAAGAAGGACTCCTTGAGAAGATCACTTTTGAGTAAATTGGTAAAGAAAATGACTGTGCTAACAGTGTGGTGGTGTGAGAGGAAGATCATTCTGGGCAGAGGGATCAGCAAGTACAAACAAAGGCCCTGAGGTGAGCTGTGCCTGGAGTGTTTAGGGAACATCAAGGGGGCCAGTGGCTAGAGTGTAGTGAGTGAAGGAGAAAGTAGTAAGAAATGAGACTGATGACATAACAGTAGACCAGACCACAGCTGGCCTTTGAAGTTGTTGGAAAGATATTGGAGAATTTTGAGCAAAGATGACAGACGATCAGGATTGCATTAAAATAATTCCTGCTGTTGGGGGTAGTCAACAGATACAGGCAGGATTTAGGAGACGGTTGCAATAATCCAGGTGAGAGACAATGGCTCAGACCAGCAGGGTAGGTAGGATAAATGTCTTGAGCTGTGGTGGCACAGAGGGAAGGACAGAGGTGTGGCAGGAACCAGCATTCCTACTGCCAGAGCCCACCTGCCATAAGGGGTGAGACACGCAGGAGCAGCGACAGTTCCTGACCTGTTGCCGTATCCTCAGTGGGAAGGAAGCACAATGTCAGGCGCATACTATGTGCTTAATTTAGGTTGGTGAAATGTTGCAAAACAAAACAGGAATATGAAACCAAATCTCTACTTCATGCCTGGTTCCTGTTACAGAACTCACTGCTTTTGCCCTCAGTCGCTTTCCCTCCTTTGATTATTTATTTATGAATTAACACCTTCAACATCGGTTGATGTCCTAAGAAAGCTTCAGATTTCAATGACCTGCATTTAATTAAAATGACAGAGCAGTAAAGATTCCATTGAACCACTTCTTTCTATCTCATACCTTTATGAACTGAAAGCACTGTTATTGCCTTTTACCATTAAAGAGCCTAAGACTGATTGTAACTGAATATTAACACTTTTTTTTTAGGGAACAACTTAATTCTTTATTGGAGACCTATAACATTTTTTATGAGAACCAGAAAAATCTGCATATTTTGTATGGACAGGTAAGCCCATTTAAGTAATGCAATATAGTTTGATTCACAGAGAAAAATTCCATAAAGGTACAGAGGAGTCAGGATGAGTTGGAGTCCATAATCCTGCAGCACAAGTGGTCTGGGAGGAAAAGGTGAATCTTTAATTCGATCATGATTCTTATTGTTAGACTATAGCACAAAACCCCAGTCCTGAAACATCTGTGAATTTCTAAACATTTTGGGGGATAGGAAAATATTTCAAAATAATTTTAATGACATATTTGCTTTGTATTTTAAAAATAGTGTATGAATATCTTTTGAGCAGCAATTCCACTAGAAAGCTATGCTAATGCTTTCTTACAAGTGCACCAGGGTGTAGCTAGAAGGAGGTTCATGATGACACCATTTGTAAAGGAAAAAACCTGAAGATATCTTAAGTCTGCACCAACAGAGGATTGTCCAAATGACTTATCTGTAACATAGTTTGGTTTGGTTAAAATGAATGAGTTCGATTCCAATGAATGTGTACTATGTTATAATAATAACAAATTTTAAAATGTTAAACAATTTAGGAAAGCCCTGAAGCTAGAAAGCATTTTTAGGAGTGCAACTGGCAGCCTACTGTACAAACTGGCCTTAGATTTTCTTTGTTCCTTTTTTTTAAAATTTAATTTGAGTGCCTCATTCTCCACAGGTTTCTGCACTTAGTCTTGTATTCTAATGGAACCCACTCCATGTTTTCACAATATCTTCTGTATACCAGGGAGCATTAGAATTTTCTATCCCTGATTTAAACCTTCAAATTTGATGGTAAAGCATTGACTTTAGGCCACCATAATTTGGCTTAAATCTGCAGCTGGGACGAAAGGAAATTTACAAAGCATTCTGACCTTTACTAATGACTTTAAACAATTTTGTTTGATTGAGTATTTCAATTACCTTCTCAAATGTAATAATATACAGAAGAAGGAAATGACTAATCTCTATAAAGAGATTTATAAAAACAAATGGGCCAAGCTTTAAATTATTTCAATATTGTCCTATATCTTGGCTCTTTAATATATGTTGCAAAAATCTAAAATTTAGGAAAAGGTCAAAACTTTAAGAAATGTTCATAAAATGATTTACATTTTAATTCAACATTTTCCATAAAATTCATGATGTTAAGAAGTTTGTGTCCTTTAGGAAAATGGTTGAATTTTGATGTTATAAACATATACGTTGAAGCATCTCCTTTCCAATAATGTGAATCTGTGCTTAATTTACAATATAACATCATTTAATTTTTTAAATAAAGTTTCTTGTCTTATATAATTTTTAAAAATTAGATGAAGTAAAGTACAGTTATGCATCACTTAACAATGGGGACACATTCTGAGAAATGCATCGTTAGGAGATTTTGTTATTATGTGAACGTCATAGAGTGCACTTACACAAACCTAGATGGTATAGCCTACTACACACCTAGGCTGCATAGTGCTAATCTTATGGGACCATCCTCATATATGTGATCCATTGTTGACTGAAACATCATTATCTGGTGTGTGGCTGTATACAGTGAGACTGTCAGATTGCTTAATCTTTCCATCTTTACTCACTGGTCAATAAAGTTAGAATCCAGAATTTTCCAAATCTTCTGACTTAGTTACAATGATGGACACTGTTAAAAGGGGCACTCCATGGAGGATAACATGTAGCATTCTTCATCTCTGATTAATTAAACAAAATATTTATTGCCTACCATGCGTCAGACACTGTTCTAAAAGCTGGAGAAATAGCAATAAAGAAACTAGACAGAATGGCCTGCCTTCATGATGCTTGTGTTCTAGTAGACAAGAAACAAAGAAGGAAAAAATATGTCAGGTGGTGATAAAGGCTGTGGAGAATAGTGAAGCAGGAAAGAGGGCTCAGGAATCTAAGTGGGGTGGGGGAAGAGAAGCATTTAATCAAAGACTCTGAAAGATGTGAGGGAGCAAACCAAGAAGAAGGTCTGTGGGACATGCATGGGCAGAGACAGCAGCCTGAATAAAGGTCCTGAGGCTGGCCAGTGTAACTAAGATGCAGCAGAGAAACCAACGTGTTAGGAACCTTGTAAGAGTGGTAAATTAGTAAACAAAGAAACCAGAGAGGGAACTGAGGAGGGGAGACACCAGAGTGTGTAGGATCTTGTAGATCGTTGTGAAGACTTTCACGTGTACTTGAAGTGAGATGGGAAGCCACTGTGGAGTTTTGAGTAGAACAGTGACATTAAAAGAATTCATTTTAAAAGAATCTCTCTAGCTACTGGGAATACATGGAGGGGCAAGAGAAGAATGAGGTAGACCAGAAGGAAAACTATTACAATAGTCCAGGCAAACAGTGACGATGGTGTGGACCAGAATCAAGGTAGTGGACATGGTGAGTATGGCCATATTAGGGATATATTTTTGAGGGAAAGCTAATAGGACTTGCTAATGCATTGAATGTTGAGTATGGATTAAAGGTGACTCTAAAATTCCTGACCTGAGCAACTGGAAGGAGGAAGGTGCTATTTACCAAGATGGGGAAGACTTGGAGAGGAAACTATTTATGGGAGAGAGATAAAGGGTTCATTAGGAACATATTAAGTTTGATGTCAAATAGGCAGCCTGGCAACTAGAGATCAGGGAGGAGGTTTGGGCTGGAGATATGAAATTGGGAGCTGTTAGTTTAGAGATGGCATATAAGGATCCTTGAGATCCCCAAGGATATTGGTGTAGATCTGGAAGAGAAGAGGCCTGCAAGGACTGAGACAATGAGAATAGGTAAGTGTAAATAAGGCTTCAGGGAGAATTTGTTTAGTTAATCTCCAAAGAGATGTTTCCTGAAATTAGAAAATAACCTGATATTCCTTATGTGAGAAAACAGCATTCTCTGATAATAGTTGGAGTATTTCTTCTTGAAAGCAAGAATTAGATAACCTCAGAAGAGCAGTTATTCTATGAGTTTTTGATGCAAGAGATTAATTTAAATATAATTAGGCAAAGAAAGGATGCCATACTTCAATAACTAAACTGTTGCACCTGCATCATGTACTGCCATTTCAAAGAATAAATAATTATGTTTGGTTGTTGAAAATAACTGGTTGGTAAACTGACCTCTCAGTAATCTGAAATATGCACTCGAAAGTGGGAGAAAGAGCAAAACTGTGTTTCAGAAGTGACTCCAAAGTAGGTTTATCAGCCAAAGGCATAATATGCAATAATATTTATTGAGCACTTATTAAGTACCAGGTCCTATGAATTAGGGACCATTATGATGTCCGTTTCTCAGAAGAAGTAGCCCAGGATAAAGGCATTTGGCAACTTCTCCAAGGTTGCACGGCTAGGAAGGGGTGGTGCCAGGCTCCAAATGCAGCTCTGTCTGATTCCAGACTCTGGAGTTTTCATTACACTCTCAAATAAGAAGTAAATCATTTATGTTTTCTAATAATTGATTTTGTATAATAACAATAGTTATTGGATATTGCAGTATTTATTGGGTAGTTAGAATATGACTCTTCTTAGTTTCTATATTTTACAAATTTTCTATAATGATAAGACATTCTTTTAATAACAGAAAAAGACTTTTACATATAAAAGAGAAAAATAGATTATAAAATAAATTCTATGGGAATGTGCTGTGTTTATAATATTTACATCCACAGAGTAAGTATTCAATCCATATTTTCTAATATTTTTGTTTGTATGGCCTTTTCTTCTTTTGCTATAATATTTCTAACTTAGAAATTCTTCAAATGTTATTGGTTTTTCAAAACTATCATTCCTATGTTTTTCATTTTCCACTGTGTTTCATATACATTATTTTACTTGTCCTACATAGTAACTTGGAGTTAAATTTTTCCACTTCAAAAATGAAGAAACAGCCACAAAATCTGTCAGTAGCTGTTCCTCTGATTTCTAGTTTAGTACAGTTTTTAATTCTGCTTTAATTTTAATTTAAACAGAATTAGAGTATTAAACGTCCACTTAATTGAAGAATCATAGAGTTGAGAAAGCATCTGAACATACTATGCCCTCTGGTGGACATGGCATTACCATTATGACTTATTCACTTTGCTGCTTATGGCTGTTTTCAAAAATAAATGAAAGTTTCAAAAACAGAATTACTTTGTAGGTAAATTGAAAAGCCAAACAATCTCACCTGAGAATTTACTTTTTCATCTATTAAGATGTCTCACAGACTTAATTTGTACATGTTCAGTTAAAACATTTACTTTCTACAAATAATACGAAAACAGTGTTTGAGATGATCAATTTCTTCCCTAGACTGAAGATGGTAAACTAATTGTTGAAGGAATGCTGGACATTTTCTGGGGAGTGAAACGGCCTATACAGCTGAAAATACAAGATGAGAAGCAAATCCCTTCTTTTACTGCGTCGAAGTCACCAGATGTCTTTTCCAAAAGGTAAGCTATCTTTGATGTTTTTAATTCCTTAGAAGATGATCTTCGTATTTACCTCTATTGTATGCACTCTTAAAGATGGAGCTCTGATGCTTACCCACAATCTTGTTTAATCCCCCAGCAACTCTACGAAGTGGGTATTCAGAAACCAGGGCTCTGAGAGGTTAGGTAATTCGTGCAAGATCCCCGATTGCCACTTAGCAGAACTGGACTGGACCTCGGTCTACAGGCTGCGGAGCCCATGCTCTTGACCTCTCTGCTGTATTAGTCCTCTCCTGGAAGACTGCGTTCCTTCTTTGGAAAAGACAGAATGTAAAGGGAAGATTTCGTTAGCTCTGGCCTGGTCACCAAAAGAAGGAGATACGATTTAAATTTCTCTTCTCCTTGGAACAAAGGGCTCTTCCTGCTTTCTGGAGACTTAGGTATGCTCCACAGGATTGTCCTGATCCTGTTGAAGAGGCACAGCCAAGTGCATTTGAAGCTTAATAAATGCACAAAACAGTTCTCTGTGTGGGTTTATGCAGCCTTACCTTGAATGTAAATGTAAGTTGGGCTGATTTTTTAATTATTCTTTACAATTAGCTCTAGAAAAGCTAATAAAATATTCCCAGAAGGAATCATACGTATGATTTTTTTTTCTGTTTTTCTCCCTCTTTCTACCTTTCTCCCTTCCTTTTTAATCCTTGAGTTTCCAACTCATCTCCCTTTGTGTAAACATGAAGGTACCAGGCCTTCCCCTCATCAATCCTCCCGTCCATAACCGGATGGGCTGGAGTTCTGGCAGAGGAGAGGATGGAGAGAGAGCTGCCAGGACCGTTTCCCCAGCCTGATCTTTGTCACTAACCAACAAAAACCAGCTATCACCTGGAGGGAAGCCGTGCTTTTCCTTTGGACAAAACACTGACGCCCCGCTATGATCGGCATCTGGCCAATCTTTCTCAATATGATGCTCCAGCAGTTCTGAACACTATGAAATTCCCTACGTCTACTGTGCAGTGTCTTACTTTCCTGACTCTGCCTGGAAGTCTGCCTGCTTCTAGACATCCATCTGCCTGACTCTCTTTTACCAATCCTTTAAGATTCAGGTCAGGTAACACATTCTCCAGAAAGCCTTTTTGACCCCTCAGTCTGTACTAGGTGCACTGACAACTTTTCTATATCATTTTTAGAGCACGCTGTTAATTGCATTTTTATGCACCTAGCTCCCCCTCTAGCCTGTGAGCTCCTCGAGAGTAAGGGGCATGCCTTATTTATCTTTGTTATCCCAGTGCTCAGCAGTGTTCTTGGCACAAAAAGGGACTCAAAATATAGCATTGAGAAGCCCCCGGAAGCCTGGTGGTTAAATTACCTCTGCTTTGTTGTGAGATCTCCGTCTCTCTATTTACAACTTCTGACTAGTCTCCAGTCCAAGCTAAGGATTGCCAATGGGCAAAGGGTCTAGGATTTATGGAAGAGCAGAAAGGAGACCACAGACTTAGGCAGCCTGATGAAGCCCTGCATCCCTCACATTCAGGTACCAGATGACTAATGGGGCTGATGATTCTAAATGACTAGGAGCATCATTTAAAAGGAAAAATTACCCATGGGCTCTACTTTTAGAAAGCTGCACAAGATATGAATATAGCAAAATTAGCTATCATTCTTCATATTACCTAAGAACTCATTGCAAAGTTCTCTGAGCAGCCAGCTCCTTTTGATGCATTTTAATCATTTGATTCATGAAAACCTGATAAGTATGGAACATTAAGGGAAGTTGTCAGGGAAGTACACTAAGGTACTTGTGTTATCACATTAGGCCATCATTATTTTGAATTACTATCCCAAGGTATTTTTTTAATTTCTCAAATTAAAATTCAAAACACTGTTCCTAGGAATCCTGAATTTGGGCATGAATTTCAAAAGCCTGGGTGGATAAGGTCATATTGATGCCTCTCAGGATACTGCAGTAGATTATAAATTAATATTCTCATGTCACACCTTCCATATAATCCATGTGCATTTTCCATTGTTTGTCACAACATTGCTGTGAATCAAACAGGAATTATCTCCTTTAAAGTTGAGAAAGAACTCCCTAGAAAACTTTGCTCGCCCTTTACCATAGTAATGAGACTTACTGGGAGAATGTCTAAGTGCACACTGGCAGTGTATCAGATCTTTCTGGTGAGTAAGAATTTTCAGAAAAACATCCCACTCCTCTCACACACAAGAGCAAGATTGGATTCAGTCATGATTAATTAGTCAAGAATCCTCCTTGGGAACCAGCTGAGGACTCAGCAGGAAAGTGCAGCATGATTTGGAGTGGCTGTTCCTTGGCCTCTGGTTTCCTGGTGGGGTGCATAGCCACCTAAGGTACTATTCTTTGTTTCAGCCCAATCCTAGACACCCTCACTCTGGCTGCCACCCTTAAGGTGGCATTCATTTAAATTCTGAGCCTCAAGTGAAATTGCGTAAAGAAATCGACCATTCTCTCACTCTATAAAACTTCTCTCTTTCCCATGCTCTCTTTCCCATACCAGGTGTCTATGAGCAGAACTTACACTTCTGCTCTCACAGGGTAACAGATTTGCTATCTCCAGTGGGTGGACGTGGAGTGAAGGAAGTGGAAGGTGTGTACTCAGCTGTAGGAAGAGCTGCAATCTTGCGTCTTTCAGTTTACCCTTTGAGAGAATCATCAGGTGGTCCTGCTAGTTTCTTTTAATTATCTTTGAAATGAGTCATACTGAGTCAGCTTAATGGGAGTGGTAGAAGCTTTAAAATAAGTCAGTTTGTTTGTGCTGTGACCATTTGTTATCCTTTATGGAAATGATTCTATGGACAGTACTTTGATCTCTCGTATTTGGTCCAAGTATTTTCTTTAACAAATTTTTCATGAAAAAAAAGTTTTATTGAGGTTATGCTTGCTTGCATCGGTTTTTATTTCTGTTTTTAATATCTTTCCAAAGTCAGCTTTGACACATTTCGGACAAGTCATGGCAGATTGACATAAAGAGAAGAAACTGGTCAGGTGTACATTTGAATAACATCAATAATGCTTTCTCTTTCTTACAATTTGGTTAGAGAAGTGACTGCATTCTATTTGTCTATCAAATTTCTACCTCCTGTTTATTTTGCAAGTCATTAGAAAACCTCCCCACAGTTTAAATTTGCTAATGCCACACATCCTGGAGCTTGGTCAGAGCAATGCAAACAGTCCTGTGCTCAGGCAAGTTAAACAATTTGATATTACGTAAAGTTCCAACCAGATATTTTTTTTAAACTCTGGGTAACTGGCCTCAAGCTTGCCAGTTGTATGTGGTGACACTTCAAATTACACAATCACAATTACACAAATTACACAATTACAGTTTAAAGCTGAAAATTGGTATTTTCCACTGAGATGATAGGGAGGAAAAGGGGCCAAACACTGCATAGATTGAGCCATGTTTGTCCCCCTGTGTTTGTATGATTCTACTAAGCTGTAAGAAAGTGAGGGCAGGTGTCACGTCTGCCAGGCTTTCCAAGAATTTATAGTACATCACTGGTCTGGCATTCTTGAACATTCTCACCTCCCCCATATGAAATCGTGTCACGTTGGTTTGCCTTTTTAGTTTCTGCTTTTCTTTGGTATTCTGTCTTTTCCATTGCTAACCTTCTTTCTGTGATAATTACATCTTCCTCCTTTTGTTTATTAATTTTCTATAGATTGGAGAAATGGATGATTTTTTCTCCCATAAAAATAACTCACTTGTGAGTCAGGACATGAATAGTTCTCCTTTGATTTAAAGTCATTTCCTGTAATTCTTGGACGTTACAACATTTGCCTGACTATATTCTGGATAATAGAGCTGACTGGAAAATTAATTAACAAATATATTAGGATTACTTATCTATTCCGTAATGCTATTGTGAGGCTCAAATGATATGAAAGTTGTAAAATGTCTTCAAAAGAATTCGAAGATCGAGGGAAAAAAGATCATGTTTATTCATATTCATCACCACTCGTATTAATAAACATTTTTGTGTTGCCACCAGTGACATTTGGGTAGAGTTAATGCCACAAATTCCCTACAGGTGAATACTTTTTGGTCATAAGGAAAACAGACATTATGGAAGAGCCCTTTAGTAGGACTAAGACTGGTCTTATCCATAGTAATATCCATTAGCTTAGAGAAATCCAGGAATATCTTGGATCCTTAATGGTTCCCAGCCCATCATGAAATGGATACAGATGATGGTGGTTTTGATGAGGATGACAATGAAGGTGAGGAAGACCACAACAATTTTTAACATGTATTGAGTGCTTACTGTATGTTGGGCACTGTTTCAAGAATTTTATACAACTTAATTCAGTCTTCTCAACAACTCTATCCTACCTCATATAATTATCATCCCCATTTTATAGATAAGGACACTAAGGCACAGAGAACATAAGTAACTTGTTTAAGGTCAGATACATAAAATAAAGATTAGTATCAGCCCAGCTGGTAAAAATAAGCAGTTGCCCAGTTTTATTAGTTTTGGGCATTAGGATGGATTGAAGATTGTTAGTATCCTACATAAATCATAATTTTCTAGCATAAAACCTTCTCATACACTTTCTTCCTCTGTAAATTTTATTCTTTATAATAGGCAAAGGCCTTAAAGATAGGCACCATATCTTATTATTTTAGAGCTACTCCACCTAACCACGCTTTGAATACAATAGGAACTCAATGCATGTCGGCAGAATGAACACTTTTGTATCTAAATTCTCCTATAAGCATTGAGAGAGATCTGTATATAAATGGATTATGTTGGTTTCTACTAATTCTACTTGCACATGCATTTTACAGCATCTATATAGCCTTGCATTTCAATGTGTAACTGAATTACTATGTCAAGATATGCTCAAAATGGCTACAGGAAGTATTTAAAACACATGCTGACCACTGGTATAAATATAATTTTAACACTATCAGAAAATTGTTATAACTTAGGATGATATGTCTACCTACAGAGACCCACAGTATTATATTAACACTATAAATCTGAAAACCATCATAGGCTTCATTATGAACAGAACTGATGTCACTTACAAGATTTATTACTTTTCAGGGGAATGACACGGTGGGGGGAATTTGATGATCTTTATCATATTAGTGAGCTGGACAGGACCCAGATTCCAGTGCCTGAAGCAACGAATTCCCAGGAAGGTCAGTATCAAACTCTTATTAATGAGGAGACTTTCTTTAAAATTAACATAAAGCTTGAATCCTAAATGTTTCTCTGAAATTTAACATTTTACACACCACTACTTAGTAAGCTCTTATTATATATTAGAAAAACAAATTATTGATTAATTATTAAAAAAATTTAGTATGCTTAGGAGCATACTAAAATTAAGTCAATACAGTGCTCATATGATGTTTAAGAACCTTACTTTGCTACATAAAAATATGATGATTTTTAAAAATTATGTCATCACTTAGATAAGGGAGAGCTAACGGTTTGAATAAAGGTTGAATACATAAAATTTTTCAATATTTTTCCCAAGGACTAGGATCATTATTATACTCAGTAGCTTTTTATGTTAGACCAAGCCCCTCAGATTAAATTCTATCTCTTTTTAGAAGTTGAACATTTTCATTAATAATGGATTGTATATTATAACCTTACTTCTTAGAAAGACGCAGATATACTGGAGTCACTATTTGTATTTAATGGAGTTGTTTCAAGCTTTATTTTTTTTAAAAGATTTTATTTTTTCCTTTTTCTCCCCAAGTCCCCGGGTACATAGTTGTATATATTCCTCATTGTGGGTCCCTCTAGCTGTGGCATGCGGGACGCTGCCTCAGCGTGGCCCGATGAGCAGTGCCATGTCTGCGCCCAGGATTCGAACCAACGAAACACTGGGCCACCTGCAGCGGAGCATGCGAACTTAACCACTCGGCCACGGGGCCAGCCCTTCAAGCTTTATTTTAAAAAGAAATCTACTTGAACATCAAAAGAGTTCATATCAAACTTGGCAAACCAATGGAAAATGCTAGCTCCTATGACATGTGACATTGGTGATCATAATAATGATGACGTGATAGTAATAATGATATCAGTAGCTGTCATTTACTGAAACTCTGCTAAGTGTCAGGCATGATATCTTGTATTATACATGGGTTTGGATTTTCATATCATACATGGAGATCCAAGGAGGAGCTGATGAGGGAGGGCTCGGGGTAGGGTTCATGTTCCTGGGCTGGTGATAGGACTGACCAAGGGTATCCTGTTGGCATTACCTTCCTGAGTCTACCAACCACTTCCAATGTTTAGTTATTCTTTTCCAAACCATTCTTAATTCAGCCTCCTCTGCTGTCTCTGGAAGAACCCAGATAATTTAACAAACATGATGTTCCTCCCAGGATTCCTTTGTCTTTGTCTTATGGCCCTTGGCATCTTTTATATAAAAGCCCTTCCAGTCAGCCTTTTGAAAACATTCATCTAAGCCCAGGGAAATCCCAATAACTTAACACCAAAGATATCATAAAAATCTATTTCTGTTTAAGCACTGGTGCTAGAGAAAGATGAAATATCTCATGCTTATTTGATGGTACTCTAATGACAGTAGAAAATTATTTAAAATCCCAAGGTAAAATGGAATATAAATGCCACCAGATGGCCCTATTCTTACACAAGAACATTACTACTTCCTCGCTGTTCAAAAGCATTTTGTCCATTGCTTAGCTACATATTTACTTATCACATACATATACAGATTCACCCAGGAGGCGAAGAGGTGGGCAGCTAAATGATATGGGCTTATAATCTTTATTCTTCCCAGATTATTTATCTTATCACAGCAGCACTCTGAAGCCTCGTGCAGGTAAAGAGCCAGAATCCCCACTGCTCTATAGAACCATGAGTGAAGCAAACCTGGTGAGAAAAAGGATGAAGCCTCCAATGATGGACAGAAAAGACAGACAAAACCATAGGGCCTCTATTAATGGGCACTTTTATAACCATGAAGTGAGTACAATTCCATTAATGTCACTTAAAATATTATTGTCTGTTGTGCTAACAATACCACTCAAGTCAACTGAGAATTAAAAATAGTGATAATAATATTAGTAGTAGTATATCTTATGTTTATTGGGCACTCTCCATGTGTTAAGTATCAAAATTTTTAATTGATTTTTGATGAATTATCTTGTTAATCACTGAAACAATCCTATGAAGTAGGTATCATTGTTTTCCCTACTTTACATATGAGTTAATTGAGGTTCACAGGGGTTCAGTAATTTGTCTTAGGTCGCACTGATTTTAAGTAGCAACTTTGAACTTGAACCAGCTTTGCCTGACTCCAGAACCCAAGTGCTTAACCAACATGATGGGTGAGCCCTATCTAAGTACCAGGCCCTGTGCCAAGCACTGGAAATATAAAGATGACGCAGCTGATGCCTCTGCCAGCATGGAGCTCAGCACTTGGGCAAAGAAAGCAATACATTGACAAGTGGCATTAGAATAATGTAAGTGCTACAGCAGAGATTGGTTCAAAGTACATTTGAATAGTAACATTTAAATAAAAGGAAAAACCAAGCACAGGCCTATTTATTCCAAGAAATCAAATTTCTCATTTTGCCGTGTTCCCTTCCAGGCCTTGTACATATACACATATCATTTTTTATGCAAGTGTAGTTGTAGTTTAGGTATAATTTGTATTCTGATTTTCCCTTAATGTGTTAAATTTACATATGCCTTACTATAGTATTTGTAAGACATTTCACTTTGCTGAAGGTAGGAAATATATCACTTTTTTCTAGAACTCAAATATTTTTCATGTCATGTACTTTGGCAATCTTTCATCCATTCATTTAATAAACACTTAAAAAGCACTTGCTCTGTGCCAGGCTCCATTCTGGGTCCTTTAATACAAAATATTAACTCATTCCTCTTAAGCTTTTTCCCTCTAGGGCTTCCTACCTGTTCCTCCTTCTTCTGCTCTTGGGATGGTATCTGTCGTGTGCCCTTCGAGACTGGTAGGGAGAAACTTCCCTTCTGACTTCTTTGTTTGAATTAGACATTTTTGTGGCTCAAGAACTTCCTCATGGCTGTAAAGTAACGTTGTCAATCCCCCAACGATGCACGACTGCCCATTGTCCTCGTTTCTTCTGCTGCTCAGAATCATGCTGTGTGTCATCATCTTGCGGGGTGATCTGTGTTAAAGAAGGCTGTGAAAGCCATGTTGTTCCAAATGAGCAGCTTCCAGATAGCATCCCCTGTGCTAAGAATGAAACTGGCACTAAGTTGGCAGCGCAGCGTAGTAGTTCAATGCTTGACGACCTGATTTCAAATTCTTGCTCAGCAGAGTTAAAAAAAATTACTACTCAATCTCTTAACCTTAGTTCCTTCATCCTTCCTAGCTTACAGGATTGTCAGTGGCTTTAAATGGAATGAGGTGAGTTAAGCACCTAGCACATTGTCTGGCACAAAGGAAGAACTCAATTTATATTAGCTTTATTGTTGTTTTTGGAGAGGAATCAAATCAGAACGACAGATATTTCATACAAATGTCCTTCACTGCAGTTCAATAACTAGCAGAAAACAAAACAAAGAAAACTCAAAAACCTAAAGTACTCTCTCAATGGCTGTGCAATGAGGGGCATCTATGAATTTAAGTTGATATAGCCTTAAGATGTGTTTTTATATCATGAAACCTCTTGATAATGCCAACACTGTTAGGAGAGGGATAACACCCATACTAGAGGCTTAGATTGATATTTGTAGATAACTTATGACTATGACTTGACCTGTGGTATATTTTTATCTGTTCAAAAATAAATGATTTTATAACAAGGTTTCATTGTGTGTTTTGGCCAACAAAACTGATATAAAGGGTGTGGTTTTAAAATAAAACTCTGAAAAACATGTTTCCAAATTCATTATACATTGGCACCTTAGAAGGGCTCTTGAGGATTATCTAGTCTTACTCTTCTTTTATAAATGAAATTACTGAGGCCTCTCCAAGCCTCAACGTTAAGTGAGTTGACAAAGTTGAAGACACTAGAATCTGGGTCTCCTGACTCCTAATCTAGTGGTATTGCCAAACTCCATGAAGATTCTTCACATAAACAACATCAAACCACATATCTAACATACTCTCACCTTTGTGCAGGACAAACATATGGTTCTCTAGGGCTCCACAGAACTCAGAAGCACTGCTCGTAGGTGGCACAGAGTGACTCATAGTGCCTTACAATGCTCACACACATTGAATTTTCTCATGCTTAACAAAAGTTTACTCTGGACATTCTCCATATATCTTCTCTGAAAACTTAATTCCGTATCTAGATTTTTTACTCACATGAATGCTGTTCATATAGACACTTTGAGATTTATTTACTGATCTCCCAAGAGAGAGCCAATCTATTTAACATTTCATCGAGCCATCCAAAAATCCACCCATCTCCATGCCTGCTGAACCTACCCCATTTCTACAGTCTTGGAACACTTGGAGATTACACATCTATATGAGCTATATGGAAATAAACCTTAATGTCCTTTTTCATTTTAAAATATACATTTCATGCCCTTCTTCCTTTCTGCTACCTAATGAGTGAAAAAAACTTTTTCCCTTTTTTCTGCTCTGGCACACATGAAGTCATGTTACCTCTAAAATGAGTGTCACAAGTTATGCATATACCATCAATTACCTACCTTTGAATCTCTACTCACTATTTTTTTTATTTGAACATATATTATTTGTATCATAGGATTTAAGATTAATTTTGTCTACTTATGTTTGTTGTAAGGATTAAATTAGTATCTATAAAGGGCTTAGAATAGATCTTGGCACATAGGACTATGTTAAATCAATACTTATTTGAGACTTGTATGTCATTCTTGGAAATAATATCATTACTTTCAGGAATTATATATTCTACCTAATAGCTACTAATTTACCTATGTATTGATGTACCGAAATAGATAGATCAGCCCTTGCCTAAGTACAGATGTATCTTAATCCCTGTATAGATGTGTTACCAGTAAACATGTAAAGTTAGGGAAATCTGAGCTGAACAAATATTGTTGGCCAGCATTTCTCAAAGTATGTTTCATTGGCTATTAACAGGTATATTTAAAAGGGATTTTATTTATTTTAATATAGGGATAATGATCAAATTATGAGTGAAGAATCCATGGTTATATGTTATGATTTTTTATGGTACATTACTCATCCCCAAGAGGGATGTTTCAAACATATCTGACCATGAAAACCTTTCACCAAGTATCATCCAAAAGGCAAACTCTTGATTAGAGCAGCTCGTGGGAAACATTGTTTTAGAGCTTCAGTCAGTAGCCCTTTTACCCCAACAGTCAGTTAAGATATAGACTGAATTATGTGAAATTGCAAACACTGGACCATTTCTGACCAACCAAAAAGGAGTGATTTCATAGGGTTCAAACTAAAAACGATTTAGAACAATTATCCACAACCAGGAGGAAGGTGTGGCATGTGGGTTTGAAAAAGCCTATTCACATTACTTTTTGAGTTTACTTAGAATTTATTTTAAAATCTTACACTACACCAAAGAATGGTGTGATTATCTGGTGAAAATGTTTTGAACATCCTCAAATGATGTCTTACCTAACTTGCTCTAGAAACAGTATAAAGCTGCTTAAAATGATTCAGAATATACAGCAAAAAAGCAAAAATAAGAAAACAAGTTTTTAAAACTAGTGATCTTGCTTTTTTTTTTTTTTGCCCATAAGCAGGGCAGGTTCAACATATTGACTGTCGTTAGCCTGATGTAATTTTAAGGACTTTTATGACAATCTTTTTTTTTCTAGACATCAATTTTCACTCCAGCTTTTGGATCAGAAACTAAGGTCAGAATAAACAGTAATATGCGAACTGAAGAAGTAATAAAGCAACTTCTCAAAAAATTTAAGGTAATCTTTATCACTGTACTGAGCTATAAATATCTTGTGTATAATTTAACTGTAGACACATAAAAGTGCTCTTCTTAAAAAAAAAACCTATGAACACGTTAAGCATGTTCGTGTTAACCCATGAACATGTTAAATCTAAATTTAATGTTCAGTTCTGAAGAATTCTTCTCTATGTATGACAGCTTTTAGTAATTATGCCTGAAAAATTAACATTATTCATGGGGAGCAAAGAACATTTTATGTCTGAAAGTGAAAAATGGAAGAGAAGAAACAGATACAATTTGGGTCTGATTGGCTTAGAAAACATATGACAACAAAGAATTCATACCTGCTTATGTTCTTCCATTGACAGATTGAAAACAGTGCCCAGGATTTTGCACTTTACATAATTTTTGCAACAGGAGGTAAGAAAGCTTGATCACTCTTTTTACATGACAACAGTGTGCTATAGTTTTCTGCCAATAAGAAAGGCAGAAGAGCAGTCAGTCTCATTCTGTAGAAGAAAGGAAAGGAGGGAAAGAAGAGGGAAGAGAGGAAGGATGTTTTAAAAGAACCTAGGAATAAGGTACCCTAGAAGAGTTTATAATACAAAAGTGTTTGCTTGTTGGCCAGACATTACATTTTCTGGAGATCAGAGCTCTCGAGAGTCCATCAGGGGTTCCCAGTAATTGTTAGGGATTTAAGTCACTGTTGACCTCTGTACTTCTTTATTTTTGGCTTTCCTTCTCCTTCTAGCCCTCACTGGAGTCATCTTTGCGTCCTTTTTCTCTGTGATCTTGTTATTACCGCTCTCTCAGCACAGTATCCGGCACACTGCAGAAGTGTTCTCTCTTCCTCCGTAGGGAAACATATTCAGAACTTGGTGGTAGAGGGTAAGAGGTGAGAAGCAGGACATTGGGAAGGTGCTGTATGTGGGGTGCTAGGAGCCAGGACTGAAAGAGATTAGAGAAAACCTAACATGATACTGAACTGAAATTTTCGAAAACATCAAAATTGAAAAATTAAAACATTAAATTGTAGAACTATCCTAGGTTATAATGTAAGTGTCAGAATGTTTAAGCCAGAAATTTAATAGAAGAAAATAATACATTTTGATGCCAGAATAAACTGTAAGAAAATGAAAGCTGGATCTCCAAACATATACGAAATTAAAGCCCTTATAATTCAAAAGCTTAAATACAAGAAATATATATAAATTTTTGAAAATTCTAAGTATATATATTCATATTCTAATTGTTTAGAAAAAAGTTAAAAGGTATAAAATAAAAGGTAGAAACATGGCTAGTATAAAAACGCAAAAGATATAAACAATAGATTATAAAGAATATCAGATAAAAGATTAGTACCTACAATAGCAAAGAGTTCTTGCAAAATGATTAAGAAAAAGACAATCCAATGAAAATAGAAGTATGATAAAGCAATTCAAAGGAAAAAAATTAAAATAACTAGCAAACATTTTTAGGGAAAGCCTTAAACTCAAAGAAATGCAAGTATTCAAGGAAATACAGTAGTCGAGGAAATGCAAGTTCAGTCCACAATGCAGTATTATCTCACACTTGGCAGATTGGTGAAACATTTGAAAATGATTCTACCTATGGCTGACGTAGATAAGGGTAAAAGGGTATATTTACGCAATTCTGGTGAAAATATGACTGTCTCTGCTTTTACGGAACTCATTCTACCAATATTTATTAAAATTTACAGTATATATATATCCTTTAGCCCAGCAACAGATTGGAATCTATTTCACAAAAATAAAAGAACTAGTAAATACAGATTTATGTGTAGGGTTGTTTATAATGACAAAAAGCTAAAGACATAGGGGAATGATTGAATAAGTGATTATTATGCAGACATTAAACGGAATGAGTTAGATTTATATCCATTGAATGGAGGGAATTCCATAATATATATTAAGTGAAAAATGCAAGATGCCTACAAATGTATACAATATCCCATTTTTGTAAAAGTATTATACATCCCTATTTAAATATGTGGTATATATTATCATATGATCAGAGAGAAAGGTATGGAATGATAAATACCAAGGCATTAACATCAATTATCTGGTTAGGGTATTGGGGAGATGCAGAAAAGAGGATGGGCAGGGGGAAGAAGACAGAAGCAAATAAAAACCCCTACTCAGTCATAATTTTTTTTAAAAAAATGTCTACAATAAAAGTACAGAGTATGAGATGACTCCTTTTATCTAAGGGTGTGTTTGTGTGTATGCTTAAAGAGATACACGAAGGGGTGGCCACTCAAAGGGTAGTGCTGATTCTGGGATCCCAGGTGATTTTTACTCTCTGTTTTATACTTTTCTCCATAGTTTCAATACAGTAGCATGTGGGTTAAAAAAAAACTTCATTGAGGAATAATTGGGAATAATTGACAAACAATTGTATATATTTATATTGATTTGATATACATATACATTGTGGCATGATTGCCAAGATCAAGATAATTAACACATCATCATCTCACATAGTTAACTCCCTTTTTTTTTTACTTGTGGTAAGAATGCTCAAAATCTACTGTCAGCAACTTTCAAGTGTACAATACTGTATTATCAACTATAGTCACCGTGCTGTACATTAGATCCTCAAAACTTATTCCTCTAATAACTGAAAATTTGTGTCCTTTGACCTACATCCCCATTTCCCCTCCCTGGAAGCATGTATTATTTTTATCATCAGAAAAAAATATCTATTTTCACCATAAAAATGTAGTTCTTTAAAATTTTATCTGTGAAAATCACATTTTCTTGTATATTTTTGTGTCAAAATTTCTCACACATAAAATCAAGAACTGAAAATAATCATAACTAGGACCTTTTAGGGACCAGAAACCGAGAAAAGAATGGAGGATGTAGCACCTGTTGGGTAGTAATCTGGAAAATAAAGATAGGTGCATTTTAACACTTTATAGCTACTAAGCCCATGATCTATAACAGTATTTCTCAAATTGTAGTGCACTTCAGAATTACCTACAGCATTTATTTAAAACACAGATTCCCAAGTCTGGGGACAGTCTGGGAATATGTATTTCTAAGAATTATCTCAGGTGACCATGAGGCAAAATCATGAAGCAAGAAACCTTGCTCTATAATATCAAGAACAGAACAAACTGAAAATGCAAAACCAAGTTAACATAAGAGGTAGAGGTCAAAAGAAGATTCTGGTAAGTTAATGAGAGGAGCTAGATTATTGGGGTTCCCAGTTGCTTCAGGAAATTGTAGAGGAATTAAAGCAATTAACTCTGACTCTGTGGAAACAGGAATGGATAATGTCGCTTTAATTGTGGGGAGGACAGGCTTCTGTGTTCTAGACCGTCTCTCGACTTTTTTTGTTGTATAAGTCCAGCCCAAAGATGAGGACAGTTCTGACTCTTGGAACTTTTAAGAGCCCAGGGGAATTGATTTCAGAAATAGATGATGATGGAGAAAGGGCTGATTGGTCTACCCTTTCCCCTTCAGTCAACTTCAGCGTAGTGGACAGGTTGTTCTTTAACAGTGTAAGTCAGACCATATCACATCTCTTCTCAAATCCACCAAATCTCTCTCCTCTCACAGTAAAGCTAGAGTCTTTTTTGCTGGCCCAAAAGAAAAGACGATTACTTCCTCTCTTCATCTTTTACTAACCCTCCCCTCCTCTTCTCCATGCTGGCCACGCTGGTCCCTTGCTGTTCTTTAATGGCATTAGGCATGCACTGGCCTCAGGGGTGCTTTATTTGTTTACTTACTCTGTCTGGAATACACTTCCCCCAAATAGCTTCATGGTTCCATCTTTACTCAAATATTACTTCTTCATGAGGCCTTTCTCAGCCACCATATCAATAGTTGCAAACTTCTCTACACATATATTTACGCACACACACACTTTCTGCCCCTCTTCCTTGCTTTATTATTCTCCTGAATACTTATCACTAACATACAGCAAGTTTGATTGATTTATCTTCCTTGTCATTTGTCTCCTCCACTGGAATGTAAGGTCCATGAGGGAAGTGATTTACTCTGCTTTGTTCTATAGTGTCCCCAGCATGATGTAACGCCCAATACATAGTAGGAACTCAAAAAATATTTAAGGACGGAAGGAGGGAGGAAAGAAGATGAATATAAGGGCACTATGTTCTGTTCATGCTTCGTTCTGATAAAAATGAAATCACAGATGTGAAACTACTGTGACAGAAAGCTAGAAGTGTTTTCATGGTGCGTGTATTTATATTATAACTTTTGGAATTTTGAAGTTCTGGGAAAATACCAACTTTGAAGTTATTTTATTTCTTATCTCATTATCACGGCTAAATGGATAAAGCCCACGGATGAATGAAATAATGAAAATGCTGACGCCAATGTTAAAAACCTCTGAATTTATTTTTAAGGAAGAGCCAAGAATTGGATGTGGGGTGAAAGAGAAAGAAAGAATTGAGGATAATTACAAAAGTTTTGGACCTGAACAATTGGAAAGATGGAATTACATTAACTGAACTAGGAAAGATATTTGTGGATCAATAAATATTTGTTGAACGAATGAATGAAAAATTATAAAGAATTTTTGAGGTGTGTTGCTTGATAAAAGGTATAAATGAAACTGGACATTTGTCTGGACATTCTAACCAAAGGCAAGTTGAATTCTCTGAGAAATAAAGTCAGTCAAACCTTGAGGGATAGCAAGAGAAAGAAGTCCATTTTTAGTTCTTAAATGAACTTTTAAATATATTTTAATTTCAATTTCCTTTTTTGAGGGAGTGTCTCCTATTATATGTTCTTTTTAGATCATCCTTCAAAGTCAACTGAAGAAAGCGAATGAATAAAGAAATTATCTTTCTTCTTTTTCTTCAGTATGGGCATCTTTCTTCTTTTTCTCTAGTATAGACTCCTGACTGTAGTTGATTCTTGTGTTCATTTGCAGAGCAGAAACGGCTAAAGAAGACAGACATTCCGCTACTGCATAGGCTCCTACAGGGACCTTCCTCAAAGAATGCTCGCATTTTCCTCATGGATAAAGATGCAGAAGAAATTAGCAGAGATGTATGGATACCGTCACCCTGAATCTGTCTTTACTTCCTCCTGACTCAGCACCTCTCACATAAATGTTACACTTTCTTTCTTTCTTTTTTTTTTTTTCCTTTTCAGGTGGCTCAGTACATTAACTTCCATTTTTCTCTCCTGGAATCCATCCTTCAAAGATTAAATGAAGAGGAGAAAAGAGAGATTCAAAGAACGGTAACGAAGTAAGTCAAGAGCATGCACGCCGGGTGCTTGATCCTTTAAGACATTCAGTGAACAAAATGTGTCCAACTTTTAATACTCTTTTTCTCCTTCTCATTTTCAGATTCAAAACAGAAAAGGCTATTATACTGAAATGTCTTCAAAGTAAACGGGTAGTGAAAACAGAGACGACAGTTTAGCGATGCAGGCTGCTATTGCTAAAACACTTTAACAAAATTAGAGAGATGTTACTATTTGATGAGTGCATAAATTCTATACTTGCACTCATACAAATATATATGAACTTGAATCCGTAGAAATTGAATGTCAAAGAAGCTTGTCTCTCTTTGAAGTGATGAGGTTAACTAGAGTTCACAGTTGGACTGAAATGAGCTTGAATTTATTTCAGTAACTGAAATAAGCATGGATACTGTGTATTCCAAATAGTTTTTATAGTAAAACTCAATGAACTTGAATTTAAATGGCACCTTCAGATATCATGCAATTTAAACTTCTTTAGCTTGAACTCTCAAAAGAACTGAAATTCAGTTTCAGTTCAGAAATAAAAACTGTCAGCCCTTGAAACAAAATGAAGCACATTCTTCCTCCACCAAGGCATCTGGTGGTGACAGTGTTTCACAGTGCCTTGAAGACTCTAGCATTTTCATAAAACCCAGGGCTGTCTTTAAATGGGTGGATGACTTTTGGCTATCTGTAACATCAGAGCTATCTGCCCTTTAGGAAGGAAAAGATTGTGGACTCTTCTAAGAAATCCAAATTGTAATTGTCTCAGCCTGACCCTTCTTTTTTCATCTGTTCGACTGATGACTTTCAAACGTGTTAAGGTTTTTTTTTTAAAGGCAGTCGAACTAATTTTCTTTATTGTTCTAAATAAATATAGCACAGAGACTTAATATATTTCATCAACTAGGCCAAGACTTGGCACACAGTAACCATTGTTGCTGAATCAATGCAATGGATAAGGCAAAGCAGGTGTCACTAATGCCAGGCAGGGAATCGGAGCTCTGCCCTTTTTCTCTAGGACAACTTCTTCTACACGATGATGCCCAAGTACTTACAAGTCTGCTAAACTGATTTGGAAAAAATACACTGAAAATGCCACAAGTATCATTTGTGATTTTATTTATGAACTCTATATTAGAATAGAGTTTTATGCAATATTCTTCCACTTGCTAAACTACTTCCATTTGCATTCCTCATAAGCACTGTACTGTTTGATTACATTACATGTTACATGTGTTAAGGGATAAGGTTGTACGTAATAAACCCACTTGGAAGATTAATTATCAAAATAATGACACATTTTTAAGACAAAGGTATTACTTCTCAGGTCACCAGAACCTAACCTGGATGAAAGTAAAAGTGTGCCATGACCTTTTCAGTACTAGGAAATTTCTTTTATTGAGAAAAAAAGAAGCTTGCTTCTTTATCTTTTCACCTATCAATTAATAAGAAAAAAATCTCGTCTCACTAAAATAAGGCAAATGTAATAGTTAAAATTCAATATACTTATAAAAAACAAAGTAATATCAAGTACCCACCATAAACATGACAAAAGATTCATCTTTAATATATTGAAAGTCTACAAAATGCATGAGAAAAATACCAAGTCTTGGATAGGAAAAAAAAAAAGGCAGATGGCACAAGAAGTAAAATCATGGAAGAGGAAATGCAAATGGTTGCTAAGTATGTGGGAAAGTTGTCTTTTAAGACTGATCAACTGTATTAGTCTATGGCCAATCAGGAGACAGAAACCACACAGTAATTTAAACAGGGAAAGTTCAATATAGGGATTTATTAAGCTGTGATGATAAGAGAGTAACTATAAAGATGGACAGAGAACTCAAAAGGGTACCCTAACGCTGAGGAAGAATACCCTAAAAAGGAAAAGCTTGGAAGGAGGAGCTCAGAGTTCACTGGAGAAGGTATGGTTGCTGTGGAGAGAGGCGAAGTTCACTGGTTGCCCAGGCCAGAGCAGGGGCACAGCCGTAGGGCAAGCAGGAACAACCCCTGGGGTGTGGACCAGCTGAGGCAGGTGGGCAGGTGTGCAAAGGGACTTGGGGCTTCTCTGCAGGCACAAGGCCCAGATCACATAGTGTCTATGTCTGGAGGTCCACAGGAAACAAAGTTTGGGGGCCCAGGTAAGCTGAGGCTGAAGGCTGGGCAGGAAGACAGGGCCGGGGGTGCAGCTGCAGGTGCTGCTAGGACTGGGACTGAAGGGGCCTGCTTTGCAGGAACCTGGTACAACTCTATGTATGACTTGGGCTGTGGCATCTTCTAGGCTGCATGAGACAAAGGTTGGGCAAGTGGCTCACTAGGTGGCCAGCTCCACAGGGCCCTCTCTGGGAGCATGCACCAAGTTGAGAAGATGTGCAGAGCAATAATTTGAGCTAGGACACAGGCCTGCACTGGAGTTCCAGGCTCTGCCACCATGAAACCAATCAAAAGCTGGAAAAGAAGTTGGGGGAACAAATGCTAGAGAAAGCCGCACCCTACAGCAACTAGCACTGAAGAAACCACTCTGGGCATAGCAGTGGAGGAAAAAGTCAGCTTCCCAGGAGCTTGGCCAGCCAGCCCCTAGGAAGCAGGAAAGAGCAACTTCCTCCTACCGTGTTTCTTCAGCGCCCTCTACTGACAAAGCATGACATCATGTAGGCTGCAAAGGAAACTTGTTTAAAGGCTCTGTATCCATTTTCACAGAGCCAGAGCAAAGAGTGAATTTGCAGTAGAGAGGCAATAAAATAATATCTAGCATGTCAACAAAACACACTTTGCTATTAAATTAGCAAAGTTTAAGTGATAATACTGGATACTAAACAAATTACAGTGTGATGGGCACTCAAACTACTGGTAGAAATAGAAATGGATATAACTTTTCTCAAAAGCAATTTAGTAGAAAGTTCATCCTATAATTCTACTTGTAGGATCCTATCTGGGAATAATCAGAAATACAAAGACACCATGCAAAGATTATTATTATTTATTGTGATAAAAGGAAGTAAATAGCCTAACTGTTTAAGAATAGAAAAAGAGATTAAAGAAGGAAAGAAACATTCACCCACAAAATGTTAGGAAGCTCTTAGAGTTGTTTCCCAATAAATTTTAATTATGGGAGTAAATTCTCCTTATTTATCTAAATAAGAATATACATATAAATATTCAAAAATATTTATTATCCGTAGGATATATGTGTTGATATATATATTATTTGTACATATACACTACAAACCAAAAATAACTTGTTAAATGTGATTATGTCTGGATTACAGAATTATGGGTGATTATTTTTCTATACTTATTAAATATTATGGGTGATTATTTTTCTATACTTATGAAATATTTTATAATGAACATGTGTTACTTTTTAAACCAGGAAATAGAAAAGTTATGATTCAAAAGTTACCAACAAAAAAAGTAGCAAGTACATGCAAGCACAGAGTTCTACTAGATCAAAAAAGTTCAAATAAACTATTTAAATGAGATATTAACATCACTACAGTGGTAGTTTTAAAATCTATCCATAAAGTCTTTGATACTCCTCCTTTCAGGAGGTGGAGCCTAGTCCTCCTCACCTTGGACAAGAGCTGGACTTAATGACTTAACTTCTAAGGAAGAGAGAAAGACAGAAGTGACAGGGTGTGACTTTGGAGACCAGGTCATAAAGGTCACTGTGGCATCTTCCTTGCTTGCTCTCTTGGATTGCTTGCTCTGGGAGAAGCCAACTGCCATGTCTGGAGCAGCCCTGCAGAAAGGCCTACATGACAGGAATGGAAACCTTCTGCCAAAAGCCAGCAAGGAGTTGAGGCCTCCTGTCCACTGCTATGCGAGTGGGCCACCTGCTAGCCTCAGGCAAGCCTTCAGATGACAGCAGCCCTATCTATTGTCTTGACTACAACCTCATAGAGACCCTGAGCCACAAAACCCAACTCAACCTCTCCTGGATTCCTGATCCTCAGAAACTCTGTGAGATAAAAAATGTTTGTTGTACTATGCTGCTAAATTTTAGGATAATTTGTCACATAGCAATACATGACTAATGTAATTTCTGAGACAAAAGTCTTTTCACTTCAGAGTCATCATTGCATAAACAAGAATATCAACTTTTATGACAAAACCATTCATCCTTGTTTTAGGTGGTCCAAATATTTCACTACTAGTTATATATGAGTTCAAATTCAATTCTGGATAATACGGTTTACTTACTAATGGTAGAGGACCTGTCACATTCATCTTTGTAATATTTTGCTGTACTTAATATTGCGTCTTGTGTATAGGATGTTCTCCATAAAAATTGATTGAATAAAGGACTGAATAAATTAGTGAATGAATGAATAAAAGAATGAGTGAATGAATTCTGAAATATTTTTATAAAATCCCCTGCATATATGCCTGCTTTTTCACAGATCTGATCCAGTAGCTAAGAAGTATAGAATCTTTTCTGTATCATTTTCCCTAATATAGTGGTATATTTTATTATCTCTTGGCCATATAGAATACTCAGTTAGGCAGTGATACTATGGAATTTTGTTTAGGGCTCTTCAGATTGGCTTCAGGAACTGAAGGGGAAAGAAGTCCATTTGCAAGGTAGTTGATGAGGTGGAAAGACGGCAGGTGTATCTATTATGTTGAGATATCTACATGTGAAAGGGAAGCAAGGAATAGGATGCAATTAGGGCAAAACCCTTCAATGGCATCCATTTGTCTTCTCAATAACAGCTAAGCTTTTAGATTGAGCCATTTGAAATTGTCCATATTTGACCTACAAAAGCAGCAGTTTCATATTGTTCAAACTAACAGCACTTACCATTTGCCAAGCACTATTTTAAGTACTGTATGTATATTAGCTCATTTAATGTTTATTACAGTCCCATGAGGAAGTTACTCTTTCAACCTGATTTGATAGATGAGGAAAGTAAGCCATGGAGAGGTTAGATTTACCGAGGTCTGCAGAAGAAGAGCTAGGTGGGATTTGAACCTACAGCTCCAGAATCCACACTCTTAACCACCGTAATATATGTTCTCACCCTAAACTACACTCCTTCAATCTGGCATTCTTTGTGTGTCCTCATTTGTAAAATAGAAATATTAGTACCCACTTCATTAGACAGTTGTAGGAGTTATAGGACATAAGAGGTATGTGATAAATATTAGCTATTGTTACAATTAAACTGCAAGGTGTCCCCACCCAGCACTGTAGCTTCATCTTCCGCTGAGTCTTACTGCTCACAACTACTTCATTCTTTTTTTTTTTTTAAAGATTGGCACCTGAGCTAATGTCTGTTGCCAGTCTATTTTTTTTGTTTCTTCTTCTTCTCCCCAAAGACCCCCAGCACACAGTTGCATATTCCAGTTGTAGGGCCTTCAAGTTCTGCTATGTGGGACGTCGCCTCAGCATGGCTTAATGAGCAGTGCCACGTCCATGCCCAGGATCTGAAACGGCGAACCCCTGGGCGGCTGCAGCAGAACGAGCGAACTTAACCACTCAGCCACCGGGCCGGACCCGAGGACTACTTCAACCTTGTCTTAAAACCCACCAAAACGAATCACTCCCTATCCCCTCTCACACTCTACCACACCTCCCTCTGTTGAAACTTTGCCCATTTTCTAGTCATTGGCCAGGGTCACTTCCTTCATGACGTTTCCTGGTCTCTCGGACAAGGTGTGATCTCAAACTCCTGCACACCACATTATCAGTTAGTTCTGCTTTTGTGACACCGGAAATTTGAATCTGCCCATTATTATAATTCGTTTTGTGCTTATGTCTTGTACAAATTCACTAGTGATCTGGTCTTACCATATTCATAGTATTCTCTGCAGCACCCAGCACAGCTTATTGAACACAATAGATAATAAATGTTTATTGGATTTAATTTCCTAGTATATGAACATGTTGAAATTACTAGAGTGAAGAAAAACTATTTAAGATCAAATGAAGAGCACTATAAGGAGGATTAAATTTTTTCTCTCATCAAAATAATTCATTTATTTAGTAAGCATTAAAATATTACTGCTTACTTTTACTTTATTACACACAAAAAAATGTAGAAAGATAAAAATAAGCCCAAATGATAAGTGCTTTCTGTCATTTATGCCAGGATTTCCAGGGAAAAGACTGCTATTACAAATCATCATTGAAAGCCCAAATTAATTTAAATATGTTAGGACTCCGTGGTTCCAAAGTCAGCATCACATACATAGGGTAAAGATGAAAAGCAAAACAGTTATGAAGGTAACTTTAGTATAAAGCATATTTCATTCAGTTCATCAATAATCATTTTCAATAGCAGGAGATAGACAGATAGAACCCCCAAGTGGCATTTGGGGTCTTTGTCATTCCAGAACCCAGTGGCCAGTTCCCAGTTCGATGCAGCAGCCCCTTACATCTACCTGAGGCTTTTGAAATACCCCTGGATCTCATATTTCTGTTGCTGCTTCTGAGAAGCAGAAAGCTCGTGGGGGGAAGAGGAAGAATGACAGTGGGTTGAAACAGGGTTACAATAAGAACCTTTCTCTGCTGAGTAGGAATGGGGGGATTTAGTGTCGACTGGCAAGTGTTCTGGAGTAACACTGTGAGTAGCTGAAAAACTTTGTTGATTCTTCCCTTATTTTAAACATTAGACGTGTTTCGTTACTCATGAAAAATAAAATGCAGGTCTCAGCAAAGATCCTACATTGACATTTTCAAGGCTCATTTAGCCTTGCAAGAGAGACTGGCACTTTTCCATCAGTTTGGACCCCTAGGAAAAAAGCAAATAAGCATATCTGTGAGAAAGGGAAGACATCTAAATAGCTATGATCCCCAAATAGAAAATCTTTAAGACTTCCTGTTGTACGCCTGAGATGGGCTGTAACGTGCCTGCTCCTGGAGGTCTCAGAATTTCTCACAGGCCTGGTCCCTCAGTTTAAGGACTTAATTGACTGCTATGCCTGTCTCACTTTCAGGACCCCAGATTTGGGATAAACAAAAATTGGCTTCCTCCTCACAAAAATATGGGACTCTTGCTGCAGGGTCAAAACAATCAGTATCAGCTTCTCATTGCATTTCAAAATCGCTCTAGGCTAATTCCATGCGAAATCATTACACAATCAAGGACAGAAATTCAAGAGGGAGAAAACCAATAAAATTGATCAGAGTATCTCTACCGGCTCCATATATAGAGGTGTAGACTTCTACATTAAGTCCAGGAGTTTTCCCTAATTTTTACCTGTATAGTCCTTAGTCAAATAAAAATCATTTGTGGAAGCCAGCTAGATAGATAAAAGTGAAATCTTCTTTAGTTAAGTGGGAATAGGACCCATAGAATGCCGCTGCTAAGATGCACACACACATCCTGGAAGAGAGAGAACTCACCCTCATAAGAGCCCCTGAGAGCCTGTGGAAAATGGTTAGAAGCCCTGTTAATTCAGTCCTTCATCCTACCCTCAAACAGGACTACAGCTAAATCATCTAGAGAGACTGGAATCTATTTAGTCTCATTTTTAAAAATTCTTCTGGAGTTTAAGATATCCTTGCTTCTTTAGTAACCTATGACTTTTTAAAATCAATCTTCAGGGGAAATTTTCCCATAAGCTTAACCTCAAGACTCACATATTTAATCTTGTTCATAACAATAGTGGAGGAAGACGTATTTCTCCATATCAACTGATATTCCTGACTTCATTTATTCCATAGTTCCTTGGGAAATGTCTAATTTGTTATGATAAACACTGGGGGGTGGGGAACAAAGTTTCTGTTAAGATAAGGTAGAAGAAAGGCATCTGAGAAGACTCCTACAGTAATGAGGAATGCCTCACATGAAATAGGAAGTGACGATAACTCCACATCTTGAGGTAAGGCCTGAGCAAGATTTTGAAATATGAAACATAGACTCAAATGATGGAAGGTAGAGAGCAGAGAAAAGAAAGAGGAAACATCTTCCTTATACCGAGACCACATTAGCCATTCTTTGATTTGCTATAATGCTGGACGTGTTGGGAGACTGCTAACATGTCACCCATCCTAAGACTTTGGGATAAACATTACCAGTCTGTTTCTCCCTATCCCTTGTGACATGTGTCAGTGCAAATAATCAATAACCAATCTATAAATAAGAGTCATATTTAATGAGCTAATACTGAGGACTAGTCTGGAAGTGTTATCCTCCCCAGGGAAGAAAACACTTCAGAGAAGCTTGGTTTACAGCTTGGTTATATACCCTTTCGGAACAAAGAATATGCATCAAGCATGACAGGAATACAATTTTTTTCCCCAAATCATAAGGAGATGTTTTGCTGCAGTTCAACACATATACAGCAGGTCAACTTGACCGTGGTTCTCCGGGAAGAAAAGCTTATCTTCAAAGAAGTCCTGGTATTGGCGTCAGAGAAAGGGAAACATTCATCCCTGTCTTTAAAGAGTGCATTCTTTGCTTTGGGAAAACGTATGAAGCAGATGTACAATGCATGTTTGGTGGGCCATAAGTCAGGCTGCTCTGGGAAAAACAAGTTTTAGGCTGAATCAGATTTAAACCAAAATGGCTTCCCCATATACCTCAATATGTGAAAAGTTATTATTATTTTCATCACAGATGAAAAGGATTTCATTTTCACAGTGGCCAGAGGATCATTAGAACAGGGGTTGAAGAATGCAGAGAGGAAAGAAAAGTGAGCAGAACAATGTGCTATCTGTGTACTCATCAAGCTACCAGGAGACTGTTTGCTGTAATTAATCTAATTGTATATAGCTAACAAGTAAATGATTTTTCATTAGATAGTAAAGTTGTGTGACCTAAATTGCTAAGAATATCATGGTAGGATGTGAGACAGAAAATTCATGGAGGAGACCTGGGACAGACTGCTCTCCCAGGGGCACGACTTGAGGGGCAGAAACTCGGATACAGGAGGTAACAGTGTCTGAGCAGAGGAATGCAAGCATGTAGTTAAAAGAAACAAAGGAGCCTTTACAGTCAAAACAGGCTTGGGCTGGTTAGGACCGGGGTTAATTTTAGCAATGGCCCTGGGAAATATTTTCACAGGTAACAATTTTCATGATGCCTTAATTACCTTCAGGGGCTCCTTTCTACCTCTTCAGCTAAAGTGTACATGTGCTTATGTTAAAAGTCACATATCTATAGTCTAGTCAAGGGTAAGTAAACTACAGGTGTCAGGCTAAATTGGCTCCACTTCCTGTTTATGTAAATAAGATTGTATTGGCATATGGCCACGCCCATTTGTTTACATATTGTCCATGGCTGCTTTCTGGCTACAATGAAGAACTGAGTAGTTGTGACAGACTGTATGAACTGCAAAGCCCCAAATATTTACCATCTGGCTGTTCACGGAAGAATTTTGCTGACTCCCACACTAGCTGATACATGAAATGAAAATAATCACCTATACACTAGAGTCCATTTATTTATTTTAAAGCCTTTCTACCTTTTGTAAAGCATTCAGAAAACATATCTCTGAGTAACAAGCCCATATCACATACACAGGTAAACTCATTTGCAGAAGGGTCTGTGCCTGCAAATTCCCAAGGGAGTTTTCTTGACGTGTTCTTGCTCTTGAGTATGAATAGTACTTGCTTGAACTATTTCATCAACAGCATGACAGGAAGATTTCTGTGTGCTTTTCCCCACACTTTCTGCCTACCAGCAATCTTCAACTTAATAGTTGAAAAACCCAAATATTTCTCCCTTCCCTATTTTCTTTTAGGATTTCTCCCCAAATTAAAGGAGAAAATAGAAGCTACCTGAAGAATATATCATGTTAATCAAATTTTGCTAAATTACTTCTTCAGATAAAAATGCTTATTATATGTAATTATGCATCATCTCTAAAGTTTGGTCACGTTTACCTTTGTATGGCTTTTCTAAAGCAGTGATTCTGTAATCTTAGTGTGCATCAGAATCACCTGGAGAGCTTATTAAAACAAAATCAGTGTTTTCCACCCACAGGCTTTCTGATTCAGTAGATCTGGGGTGGGATCTGATAATTTGCATTTCTAACAAGTTCCCAGGTGCTGCTGCTGCTGCTGGTGCGAGGGCCACTTTAAGAACTATTTTTCTAAGGTGAAAGTAAATAATCATAAATTGTTCCCTCCTCCCCTCCCACCATTTTCATATGTCTAACTTTTAGCGAGAAGTTGGAACTGAGGATGGTAACAGAAATAATTAAACAATTGGAAAGTAACGTGTTTATGAAAAAAATGAAAGAATTTGGGGATATTAAATACAAAGATAAGACCGGAATATTTAAAGAATAGCCCTATATGAATAGGCTTAGCAAAAAATGTGGGAATAGATGATCAAAATATTTTGGAATCTTTTCATCAAGAATTTGTGTAAGTCTTTGTGCTCCTATGTTTGTGGAAGGAGTCTAAGTTTGACAGAGGGGCAAAGGAATAATACCTAGTGGTTTCAGGAGTCTCCATGGAATGAAGTTCCCAGAAGTGAAGAGGCTCAGCCAATTGGCAGGCTGTAGATGTCCCAAGTTAGCCATAAAAGACCAACTGCTCCAGGGACCTACAGGCATTTTCTTTGTTTTCTTTTCTGAGATTATAATAGTCAATTATATGAACCTGTTCTGCCTGTTAAAAGAGAAAGTGGGCAGGTTTGAAGACTGCCTTTCTAGCTATGCCTATTGGGAGCATAAAGCATTTTTAGACAAGACGGAAGACATATTTTGAAAAGAAAGCCAAAATGAAGAAAGTTCTAAGGAGAAAAACAGTGAGCCAAAGCCAAAGTTGGAACATTGGCAAGAGTAAGAATGAAACATAAAGAAGTAAGAAACTCAGCCATACAGGGTGAATCTGGATCATGCAAAGACGAGGCATCTCACATTTCATGAAATAATAACATGAATTGTAGACATTAGCAGGTTCAACAAGAAAATTCTATTCACAGAAATTCTCTCCTCCAGGTCAGTGGGGAATGATAATTAAGGCCTGAGACATTTATCTATCAACCAACAGAATATAATATAGAAGAAAGTTAACATGAATTAGCAGAAATTTGGGCAGGCTGAAATGATGGTTTCAAAATAACGCATGAAATTTAACAACAAAAAAAGTAAAGTTCTGCTTTTAGATGTGACTTAACACAGGTTCATGTGAAAAGACTGTTGGTTTAAGTAGTCTAAGAACTGAATGGGTCTACTATCAAAGCTACTGCAAGCTTGGGATGCATTTCAGAAGAAAAAACAAGGATCAGATTAAGCGAGGTGATAACCCCAACCTCTATGGATCAGGTCATTCTGGGTTACTCTGTTCAGTTTCTTATGATGCATTACACAAGTTTTGAAAATTATGTAAGTAATACATGAACACAGTAAAAGTTCAAACAGAAGAACAGGGTACATTTCCCATTCCCAAAAAGCAACCAATTTTAACGTTTCCACTTTTAGTTCTCTAGTGATTACTATCATCACTTTAATAGTTTCTTAAAATATAGTGCACTTACACTAACCAATTTCAACAACCCTACCCACGGACCCTTTATCGAAGTTTTTTTAGTTAAAGCATTTTTAGTTCTTTTGTTGGTTATATTTTATCTCTTGGTCCTTCAGCTTCAGTCAGCATGTCATGATTCTCCAAAACATAATTAACCTGTTTACACTTCCCCTCATTTATTTGCCAGCTTTCCTATTCACGCTATACTATTACTTCCACATTGTCTGGGTTTATTCATCCCACTTTGTAAATATAAAGTTTATGTGCTTCGTTAACAGGTTGATGCTAAAAAACTGGTAAGCATTAATAGTATATTCAGTAGCGTGTTTAATTGGAATATTATCTATAGTTTACTGTGAGTGGATTGACCAATGGGTCAATGACTTATCCTCTATCCCTTAAAAGGTGTAAAGAGCAAACGAAGTCTCTTTTCTTACCTCCTGTCAACTGCAGAAAATCATGCTGCATTTCTTTAGTTTTGCATATTTGGACTATGATTTCCTAGTAGATCCTTCTTTTTTGAGGGTTTCTAATTGTCTTTCTTTTTCCATGTTGACAAATAAAGCAACTACTTTCATTAAACTATTAAAATATTTCAGTTTCTTAATCATACAGTTTTTGTAATAGAATATTCTATCATCTTAAAGCTATATTTTGAAAGCTCCTCTAACTTAATCTTTCAGTGTGGATCTAGTTATTCTTAGGACTGATTCGTGGCTGTCCACACAGGGTTTCCTTCTCTGTAATCCTGGGTAAATTTAACTATTTCTAAAATCCCATGTTGTTTTTCTTTCTCGGATTCTTCTAAGTATTGCTGGGCTACATTCTTAAGTTACGTATGTATGAATATGAATGTATGTATTTTTTTCAAAATGGGCACCCAGGAGATAAACTTTCTGGGTCCTTGCATTTTTAAATATTATTTTGTCCACATATTTGCACTGTATTTTTGCTGGTATGTCAGTAGGCGTCCTTTCGACATAAAAATAGGATCAAATTCTGGCTAACCTAAGTAAAAGTTGGTTTATTTAAAGGATAGTGGTGGCCTCAGAAATCTTTAGGAAGTTAGAAAAACAGGCTGGGCAGCAGACAAGAACCAAAGCAGCTTAGAAATCAATGACTTTCTGATCTTTCACTGCTGGTACATCTCTTCATGTCACCATTCTGAGCTTCTATTTCTGCACTTTGATATATTGGTTAATGTTATAACAATGGCTTTCTTTCCTTTACCAGAAGTTCATCACTATCTCCTTACATTGATGGTGGGTTTTTTTCTTTTCAGCGTCTATAGGGCTTTATGTGCTTTATTTTTGGTATATTTTTACTGCTATTGCATTGGGATTTTGGAAGAGACAAGAGAAAACACACTTTAAAAGGATATTGGCAAGTTGTTATGTCCAGAGTGTCTAGAATGGAAAAGGGGTTGAAAACCAAGTGATAAAAATAATAACTTTTCACATATTGAGGTATATGGGGAAGCCATTCTGGTTTAAATCTGATTCGGCCTAAAACTTGTTTTTTCCAGAGCAGCCTGTCTTATGGCCCACCAAACATGCGTGTACATCTGCTTCAAACATTTTCCCAAAGGGAAGAATGCACTCCTTAAAGATGGGAAGGTACTCTCTCCCTCTCTCTGACACCAATACCAGCATTTCTTTGAAGATAAGCTTTTCTTCCCAGAGAACTAAGGTTAAAGTTGACCTGCTGCGTAAGTGCTAAACTGTGGCAAAATATCTCCTTATGATTTGGGGGAAAAAATTGTATTCCCGTCATGCCTGCCTGACGTCTGTTCTTTGTTCTGAAAGTCTATATAACCATGCCATAAACCACACTTCCCGAAGAGCTTTCTTCCCTGGAGAAAGAGAGCGCTTTCGGTCTAGTCCTCACATTAGGCTCAATTAATATCACTCTTTCTTATCTATGGATTGGTTATTGATTATCTGTATCAATATTTCATTCCCTGGTTAAGCCCTGAACTACATTTGGCGACTCTGCCTGATTGTGCCCCTGGAAATTTCTAGAACAATAGTACAGTTTGCCCAGACAGAGTCTTTAAACTGTTATTATTTAAAATTTCTCAATATTTCCAAGGACACCATTTTTCTACAATTACCAAAGGTCTTCAATTCATTCTTCTTCCTCTCACCCCTAATCCCAAATATTCCCAGTCTATCTGGTGTCATGACTCTTGCACTCATCTGTCCTCCTGTCTAGGACTTCTAGTTTCCTCAAATAAACATAAATATTAACATACTTTAAACCTAAATATAGTCAGTTACACCAATCCATCTAGACTATGGTTTTCTCCTAATCCACTGATGATGGGAATGCAGAAAGGGTTTTTCTTGTGGTAACAATCCTCTATTTTTATTTACTTACTTTACTTTAATAAACCCTAAGAGTGCTAAGAGAATAGACAAGGAAATAAGCATACCTCTTCTTGGAAACACTTTTCATTTTTCTCTGCTTGGCAGCACATCTCCACTAGCTGAGTGAAATCCACAAGAATTGATTGGAACTGCATCTGTGTTGCATGTAGCTTCTGCTTCACAAGGTTGCTGAGGAGCCTGAATCAGAAATGAGGGGAGAAGATACTAGCAGTCCCTGAGTCGCATTTGTAGCAGTGGTTTCAAAATCCTTGGAAATAACATACGTCTGAGCATATATAACAAACCAGGGAGGTGAGCCTCCCTCCCAGAAGGCAAGAGGATTGGGGGTTGAGCGAAATCCTAAAACAAGAAGTCAGGCTGGGAGACTTCCACCCAGTTGGAAAGGCTTGGTCAGTGGAAGACAGGAGTAATTTTGTGGTTCCCCAGCTGGGCCTCCCTTACTCTCACTTCTGAATCATGCAGGATCAGGGTCAACCTTTGACAAAGTGCTGTAAGAATACTTGCATTCAAGTCCCGCAAACCACTAAGACACAAGCAAGGCTGCCACGGCACCATCGAAGAGTGTCTAATCCTGGGGGCTGGGGGAAAGGAATTATTGTCTTCTTACAACAAAACAGAAAGCAGCTTTGTCAAGGGATTCGGTCTGCACCTGAGCAGGAGACAGAGGTAGCTTGAGGGCATGATTGTTCCCAGTGGCACAGGAGTGGTGCCAGGGAGAGCCACCTGGAGGATTCCTGGGGGTGGGAGAGGCAGAGGGAGTTGCATAAACTCTTCCCTGAGGATTCTGGGGATAATTGCTGGAACCGAAATTTTGTTCAGGCAGGTAGTAGCAAGAGCGTGCAAAACTTACATTATTAATCATTAGAAGACTGATGATGGACAGAAGGCAATTGTGGGAGTGTGTGTTCATGCACGTATGTGACGCTATATGTTCCTATACTATACATATAAAGCGTTGAAATAGAAGTGTTATGATTCTCTTCTGTATTTTCTAAATTTTCTTCAAGGATTATGTATACTTTCCTTATGTAAATAAATGACTATGTAAAATAAACCAATATTTTAAAAAGAAATAGAATAGTATAAGCGTTATTTTTTCTATCCAACTGGTCTATACATCTCCAATCTTCTAAATCGGACCTAAACTTGATTCCACTTGAAAGAAAATGCTGTGCTTGTTTGTGTCTCTATATCATTCCAGTCTGTATGTTAGATCTATAGTCAAATCAATTTGTATTATCTTTGAATAATAATTATCAGTTTTTAACAGATTAATTATTCAAAGTGAGAAATGCAAGCTGTTTCCCACTGGAGTTTGGTGGATTTTGTCTCTGAATATATATTCCGACAGAAATGATATCGCTCGTAATGCTGAAGTTTACTGACCAACCCATAAAAGCACAGAAGAGCTCAGGTCCCAGGTCTAACCATCATGGGGACCCGATGGTGACCCTATCTCCAAACACCCATTTGGGGCTTCTAGGTCTGGCTTAGGGTATCCAGCAACGCAAGAGGCCAAAGCTGGTATAGGAAGGGGCTCAGGGTTTAGTGCTAGTTCATGCAAAATCTGGAATTCTCTTTTCTTCTAATATCGTGAAAAGGGCGCAAACTTTGAAGTCAAACTTAACTTTGGTTCAAGTTAGGTCCTCCACTCACTAGTTTGTGTGATGGTTAACCTCTCTGACCCTCATCTATAAAAAGAAAATTTCAGCACCTACACGCAAGATTTTTCTGAGGACTAAAAATAATATATTAAAGGGCTGAGTACTGTACCTCGCACACTGGAGGCACTCAATAAATGGTGGCAAAGATAACAACAATGAATAGTGATAACAATAATAGCACAACTTGCTTCCATTTCAAATTTTTGTTTGCTTCCAACCATGGTCTCCCTCCTTCCTGACTCCCACAATAAATGGTACATTGTCACAGCTTTTCTCCTATTTATTCGTGTATTCATTCAGCAAATAATTGATGAGCATCTTTAGAAGTTCCCCAAGGATCTGAGTTGTAGATTCAACAGTTACAGAGAAACCTAATGTGAGAGGAAAAAACACTCGCTCATATATTCCCACCTTCTCTTTTCTTACTTACGAGCTGTGGAATTCCAAGTGCCTTCATGGCTTGGCCCCTCCCAACCATTCAAGTCTCATCCCCAAAGTTTCTCTTCTCAGTCACATGGAACCACTCTGCTTTCTACTCTCCCTTGCTTTGTCGGCTGCTTTCTGCATGCACTTCCCAGAGGGACCAGTAGAGGGAAGACAAGCATAACTGCTGAATTTCCAGAAGATCAGCCCGCAGCTGCTTATTTAAACAAAGAGAAATGCTCCCATTGAACTGGGACAGGCAAGAAAAAAAATCTCCCATTATGAGAAGGCAGAAGGCCAGGGAATGAGACTCAGAGCAGCGGTATCAGGACGTCCTGTTACCTCTCTTTGGGGCTCTACATACAAAAACTGCCATTTCTACAACTGGGGACTCTGTGTCACTAAGAAGCTGGGTCCCCTCTCCCAATGTCACATGCTTGTGATCTGCTTGTAATTGATTCATCTCTCTCCTGCCACTTCCTCCCCCCATCTTTCTACCTACCAACTGCCTGCTTTTATTTAAAAATAGTTGCCCTAATTCTTTCTTTTCTTTTAAATTTTTAAATTTACGTTTTTAAATCTTAAATACTAATTTCGAGGCGGGGGGGGGGGGGTGGCAGTGAGGAAGATTAGCCCTGAGCTAACATCTGTTTCCAATCTTCCTCATTTTGCTTGAGGAAGATTGTCACTGGGCTAACATCTGCGCCAATCTCTCTCCACTTTCTGTATGTGGGATGTCGCCACAGCATGGCTTGATGAGCGGTGTGTAGGTCAGCGCCCAGGATCCAAACCTGTAAACCCTGGGCTGCCAAAGCAGAGCATTCAAACTTAACCACTACACCACCAGGCCAGCCTGCCTTAAATCTTATTATTAATCCTCAATAGCTTCAACTTGCTTTCAGTTTTTTATCTCTATAGTATTAATCTTTTATTTTCATTTAATTTGTCCACCATTTCATTTAAAGCACATTCTAGTCCTTATATACTATCTTCAGTCTTATCTTAATATTTCAACTCAATATTTTTCTTAACTGGATTTTAAATTCTTTAACTTTGAACTTCTAGTTTCTTTCTATTTTCTCTATCTTATTTCATGACTTCAACTTCTACCTTCTCTTTACTATCCTGCTGAATTTTTCTTTCCCCTCCAGGAGCCCTTTCACTTATTTCATCTTTTCTTGTTTGTAGATTTATGCTGTGATGGTCAGCCAGTATTATACTGGGATGAAAGCCATGGAGAGAGCCCTTGCCACTATCCCAAGAAGTTGGAGGGTTTTTTTCAGCCTGGCCTTTGACTCCCAATATGGATTCTCCCAGAATATTCCAGAAATCTCTGTGTTAACTATCTCTATGCTGCTGTTTTCTCCATACAGAGAACATAGTAAATTCACTAGAACAGGGATGCCTCCTAATATTTCACACTTTTTATTATCTAGCCTTCACATAAAGAATCTGTCCATGTTTTAAAAATTATTACCAGTATTATAACCCCTTGATTGGGGCACACTAAGAGCTGCATGTTGGTAGTTAAGCGTACCTGCCTTGAGCCCGATAGCTTGGGTGCAAATTCCAGCTCGACAATCCATTTACCTGTTGCATGGTCTCATACCAGGTCTTCTTGCCTTCTCAGCCTCAGTTTCCTCACAACTAAAATGGGGTAATAATATTATCTAACTCATACATTTGTGGCAAGGATTTGGTGAGATGACATACATAAAGTGGTGCCTATCTATGCCCAGAGAACTTCTCAAGAGAAAGCAAAGCCTGCCCTCCAGAAGTAAAACAGACTCCTTTCTCCTTGTGTTCCTACATCAAGCCCGGACTAAAGAAAGAATGGCTAATTGAATGTGACAGCAGTCTTTGGGTACCGATTGGACAGTTTTAAAGTCTAGTTTGTGATCAGCTCACCTTGGGAACTGAAGAAAGGAATTCAAGGGTCAGCTGGCTTATGAATTGCAAGTCCTGTGATAAAACAGAACAAGTAACAACCTTATGCTTGCTGGCCACGGAAATGTGTTCATTCTCAAGGCAACAAAAACTTTGCCTCACTTGGCAAGATGATATTGTTGGATTAATAATATTTAGACCCTGCAAGAGTGAGCCTTAGAGTAAATAAATTAATTAGAAATAAGCTACCACTTCTAACGATCTTGGGGGAGAAGGAACAATGAGAACCAGAGCATGCTTTCTCCTGAGGACAGGATCAGGGACATGTGAGGAGGGTAGGAAGGGTGGGCGGACGCTATAAGGGACCTTCCCAACTGTCGGGGGTTGGAGTGCTTTCAATGCATCCTGCTGATTCAGGGAAACTGGAACTTCACCCTCTGGCTTTTCCCAGAGCACTCACCTTTGGTGGACTCCACCTGGGACCTCTAACATCACATCCATCACCAGAGGAATTTATTCCAAGGGAGAACGCCTGGGCCATGGGAATGTCTTGGCTCCAGGCTTGGGAGTTGGGTGAATGGTGAAGAGAAGGATGATTGATGCCACAGAGAATGACATTTCTTTCTCTACCGCAGTGACCAGGTAGCCTCTTTTCTAATTCCTGATAATGTGTTCCATTCAATTGGTCTATGTGAGTGGGATAGGGAGAATTGAGGGAAATACCAGCCACTTGTGAGATGTTCATCCCCTTATGCTCGCAGTAGCCAAGGGCAAGACCAGCTGTGTGTGCCACATGTGCTACTTCCAAGTCTAAGCTCATCTTCTCACTCACTTCAGTGACAATCAGAAATCCAAGTCTCCCAGATCATCTGTCATCATAGTGATGTCTCTACATCCTTCAAATGGCCCATCTCCTACTCTCCTCGCCTTCCCTAACCCAGCCTTTTCTCCTCTGTAATTTGAGGCTTTGTCATCAATAGCCACGGCCTCTTCTCTGAACTTCTTTCCCTATTTGAAACACGAGGCCCCCCAGAGGACACAGCTTCCCCTAAGACCTCTCAAGAGGAGGCTATTTATGCTTGAACACCACTTATCTTAGCACCCTTTACTGATTCCAGCCTCTCTCTCCTTCACCCTCTTACAAAAGCCATAGCTCCTTCAAAGTACATGTCATCAAACTCTGACTTCCCCTCTCCCTATTTATTTCTGCCGCATATGTTTCCACCATTATCTCGACATTTATCATTTTCTGTAGTTTCAACACCTACATTAATGATCTACCTGTGGCAGATTGATTTTAAAAATGGACCCAATTGTCCACCTTTCTCTGTATCTATGTCCTTGACAATGTGATTTTCCAGCACCTCCTATCAAGAAGTGAAGTCTCTCTCCACACCCCTTTAATCCAGGCAGGCCTTATGACCTACATTACAGCAGAACTGGTAGTGCATGATTCCAAATCTGGGCCTCATGAGGCCTCTACACTTCCTCTTTCTCCCAGCTACCATATGAAGAAGCTTAGGTTAGCCTGCTGGAGACCACATGCAGCAGAGCAAGCCCTTCTCGATGAGGCCAGCCTAGACCAGCCAGCCCCCAGCGGATTTAGCAGCTAACCACAGACTCTTGAGCAAGCCCAGCTGAGAAGGGCTGAGGCTGGCCCACGTCAACAGATGCATCCAATCAACCCACGGATACTTGAGCAATAATAACTGACGCTGTGTTGTCACTACATTTCTGTGCAGTTTGTCACGCAGCAAAAACTACCTAGCACATTTTAAAAGGAAAAGATGAGGGAAAAATATTTGACAATGGGTTGCACTAGCAGGAGAGCAAGAGGGTGGACAATATAGTAGAATGAATAAATATTCTAATAGATGCCTGTGAAAGCAGGAGTAGAAAAGAGCACTGGATTAAATTCTATTGCTGACCTCATCCAGAAACCCTTTTCACCTAGAACACACATTGCAACACCCTGCTCAGATATAAAGACATTGAATTCTATTGGCAACATTTCCTATAATAGGTTTCAGTATCAGCAAAAGCAACCAAATCAGAATAGCACTTTGTAAAGTAATAACTTATATTCATAAAATTTTCTAATTTATAAATGTTTTCATATACAATATGTATGTGTATATCAGGTACAGATACAGATAGATATAAATATTACATAAGGTGATGACTTGGTCACAGGGTACAGGTGGAGAAATGTAAGTTCCATTGACTTTCAGATTGTCAAAGCATGGCTTCCTGAAGGCATACGGGTCATCGCAGGAGTGACCCACGCCAGCACTAATAGGTTATACCGACCCCACCTCATCCTCAGTTGACAGTCAATAGGGATCTATCCTTATTCAGCAACACAGAATATCGGTAAAGTATTTCTCTCTGTGGCTTCAGAAGTAGAAGTTCAGTCGGAGGTAACAAGGAAACAGATTTCTACCTAACAAGAAAAGATAAGATCTTTCTTTTCTTTTTTTTTTCCAAAGATTGGCACCTGAGCTAACATCTGTTGCAAATCTTTTTCTTCTTCTTCTTCTTCCTCTTCCTCTTCATCTTCCCTTTCTTCCTCTTCCTCTTCTTCTTCTTCTTCTCCCCAAATCCCCCTAGAACGTAGTTGTAGGTCCCTCTGGTTATGCTAATGTGGGACCACTGATGAGCCGTGCCATGTCCGTGCCCAGGATCCTAACTGGCAAAACCCTGGGCCGCTGAAGTGGAGCACACGAACGTAACCACTTGGCCACAGGGCCAGCCCCAAAGATGAGCTTTTTAATTAAGCATATCTAAAGATAAAATAGGCTGCTTTAAGAAAATGGTCTTCCCATCACCGGAAATGTTCATGGAAGAACAGCACAATGTGTTTCAGAAGGACTTCCTAAACTTGGGGTGGGAAGGCTTGATCAATATCTAAGCTTCCTTCCATTGTCAGTATTCTTTGATATATTTTCACAGACGAGATATATATGGCATTTAATATTTATTTCCAGTATTGTGAGTTTCTAATGACATCTTGTTTTCCTATATTCTGAGAAGTTACTACAAAGCCTTATGTGATGCAAGAAACTGAGTTACGGGGGTGGATGAGCAGGAGGAGAAGAAAATCAAAGATTCAAGGAGTTGAATTCACAGGCATTACATTATCACCCAACTGGCACCCACTGCTAATCACGCAAAAACCATTCTTCCAAACAGATAAAACGGGCATTCCTAGTAACAGTAGAAGTGGTAGTAAAAGTAATGACATACTATGAGGTGACACACATCACTCTCACAGAATGTTCCAAAGCACTTTCCCAGCATACTGGTCCTGCAGAATCTTAGTAGCTTTTGTGGCCCACATGATTCTAGGTTAGAACAAGCTAAACAAGTTACTTTATTGCAGCATTTCTCTGACTTCCATTATTTATGGAAGGTGTAAATTTCTTTTTTTTTTTTTGGTTATTTTTCATTGAGATATAACTGACATATACATTATATTAGTCTCTTATACATACATATGCAACATAATGATGCGATGTATGTATATATTGTGAAATGATTACCACAATAAGCCTAGTTATTTCATTCTAGCTTAGTGAGAAAGTAAATACAGTATTCCTAAAATAATTTGATCATGGAAACTTTTTTGTACGAGATGCCTTATAAAACTAATGTTCCAAAGTTTACACTTTAGAAAAAACGCATTAATATACTTCTCTGTCAATATTTTCTGATCAATATTTCAATCTTATTAACTGATCAAATTGGAGTAGCAACCATGATAGTCATAACTGCAAAAATTGCAGAATATTCTCAATTCTACTTGACCTCCAATATAACATTACCTGCTCCATTCCTCGTGCAATGCTTATATCTGCATCCAGTTTACAGTTCTTTATACCTGCTCCCGTGTTGACAATAAAGAACAAAGTAGACAACGATCCTTACTTTTGCTTTTCAGTTTGGAATTCTTCCTCCTGAGCTTTGCATAAGTCCTCTTTAAGGCTGATGACTTGGCCACAGGATAAAGGTGGAGAAATGTAAGTTTCATCAATTTGCAGATCATCGAAGCATGGCTTCCTGAAGGCATACGAATCATCACAGCAATGACCCACACCAGCATTGATAGGCTTGGCCTCATGTCTTCTGCATAAAGCTCCAAGAATTAGCTTTACCTTTTTGGAAAAGAATCAAAATAAGAGCCATAAGGTTTGTGGTTGTTTTGTTTTTTTTCTCTTTTTTTTTTACCCATAAGAAAGAAGATTATTTTTGTATTCCCAAATTCTAGTTTCTGCAAGTTCAGCCTGGATTTCACTGTTTGGGAAAAAGCAAGAGCATCAAGTACAGTCTGATTCCTAGCCTTGTTCTTCCCTTTCCTGTCATCCTCAAGCTGAGTTCACTTGGGCCCCACCTTTAGGTTCCTCCCCAGTCCAATCTATAGACCAGTGTTGACCTGAGGCAGGAGTTTCTTATGCTCCATCAAATTAAAATCAAGTCAACAGTCTGGCTAATTTGACTCAGATATAAGACTGATCACTGGCATTCTTACTTAAGAAGCCCAAATCCAGTTTACTTCTATGTTTTGTAACTGGACATCTGTAACCACCACAAAACTTGGCACACAGGAGATGCTCTATGAATATTTGTTGAATGAATGAAAAAATGAATAAATGAATGATGAAAGAAATCCTTGGATCCTATTTCAGTTATCTATTTCATTTACTTGTCCTGTCCTAGAATTGTCACGTTAACTCACTTCCAGTGTGGTGTCTGATACTTATGCTGGTGCTGTCTGCAAGCCTGCCTATATGCTGCTCTGAGGGTAATGGCCTCCTAAATTCCCTGTCACTTATGCATAAGGGGACGAAGTTATTGAAACCAGTAATCATCAACATTTACTGTATGCATTTATCCATTTTAGAAGTAACCAAAGAAATCACCTTTTTAAAAATAAGACTTTAGGAATATGTGTCTGCTTGAAAGAGTTCTACAAAGAGGGCATAACTAGAGAAGAAAAATTGACAATAAAATAAAAGGAAGTTAGGGCTATCTAATGAAAATGTTTAAATCTGCAATCAAAACAATTGAATTTTATCAGAAGACCAACTTAGCACAGAGGAGGCACTTTACCAAGGGCACAGGGAGAGAAAGCTGTCACCAAACAAGAATTCAGTAGCGTTAAAATAATACCACTTAAGAGAGACCTAGAGATTAGGTCTTGGAGGGATGTTCTGCATTGTGAGAAAGGAATAACTTATCATACGTCACCATAGCCTGGAAGAAATTTCCCTCAGGACCGTTCCTATCCTTCCTCTCATTCCATTTGTACTAATACCCATATCCATATTCAACTTCCAAAGTATTTTGACTTAGGAAAAAGTATAGCTTAGTTATTAGACCCAATTACCCTCCCTTTGGAAAGACATTGCTCATTGTAATGAATACACTGGCATTCCATCTAATAAATTTACGACTTGTGAGTTTGTTTAGGATAAGTCTGAATGAGCATTATCTTGGAATTTGCTGACAAAAATCACCTTTTTTTTTTTTTTTTTGGTGAGGAAGATTGCCCCTGAGCTAACATCCATTGCCAATCTTCCGCTATTTTGTATGTGGGATGCTCCTACAGCATGGCTTGATGAGTGGTACATAGGCCTGCACCCAGGATGTGAACCTGTGAACCCCAGGCTGCCAAAGCAGAGAGTACAAACTTAACCACTATGCCACTAGGCTGGCCCCAAAATCACTTTTGTTGACTTGAAAACCCAACGAAAGGCCAGCCCCAGCAGCCTAGTGGTTAAGTTCAGCATGTTCTACTTTGGTGGCTTGGGTTCAGTTCCCGGGCAGGGACCTATACCACTCCTAGGTGCCCATGCTGTGGTGGCAGCTCATATAGAGAAAGAGGAAGATTGGCACAGATGTTAGCTCAGAGTGAATCTTCCTCAAAATAAAAAGAAAAAACAAAAACCCAAGGAATAGACCCTGGGGTATGATCCAGGCAAAGGCCTGGTGAATCTGACATCCCCAGATTCAGAGATGTGACAGTCTTACTGCTGCTGCTAATCAAAGACAATGGCATGAGCTGAGCTGAAAGGATTTCTCCTGAGGACACAATTATTAGGCTCCGTTGACAGTTCATGAATGTGTCCACCAACATGAGACTGATTGCAAGGGTTAGAGATTAGAACTTCAAGGACATGCAAACATGAAGTCACAGATGTACTTACCGAGTCCTCCATGCAGATGAACTGTTGCTCATCACTCAGTGGGCAACATTTGGTCGCAGCAGCTGCCATGTTCTTCGTGAACATAACCAACTTTTGAGCAGATAGTTGTGGGGCTTTCTTAGTGTACAGGACTATGAGGCTGAAAGAATAATATCCTCTTACGCCTGGCAATGGCTATGTGCCCAAAATAAAGAATTCTACAGAGTTTTCCTCAATATCTGACATCGTCTCTAATTTAGGGTGAACAAGGCATTAAATTGGGTTTAATTCTATCTTTTTAGTCCTTGTTTCAATGGCCCAATGCCTTATTTAGTAGACTTGGAATTCTCTTCCCACCTCATACATTGCTCCACTCTTATCCATCTGTTTTCTACTTATCAAGGATACTATGTTAGCTAGTTTGGATGGCTACAAAATCAGACAGAGTAAACAACTATTGAAATAAATATATGCACAGGCCATTAAAGTTTTTATTGGTTGTCTGCAATGTGTTGGAATAGGGGCTGCAGAATGATCAGCAAACAGCCTCTACTCCCGTGGGGCTCACACTCGAGTGGGAGGGGGATAGACAAGTACACTCAGTGCAGTGAAAGGAGCACAGAGTGCAGCAGGTGCACACAGAATGGCCTCTAATCCCACCCCAGGGATTCAGGCCGACCTCCTAGGGGAAATCTCAGCTCATGTGAGCTGAGATCTGACAATAACTAAAAAGGAGCCAATGAGGGGGAGTGGAAGTGGGAAGGGAGCATTTGGGAAGTTATTGGATATGATTTTGCTTTCTTGACTGGAGGGATTGGGGATTGGAGGAGGGGAAGGAGGAAAGCTTAGTTACAGAATCAGATTTCTGTTGTTTTTAAGATAATTATGGTTGCTGTATAAACAATGGCTTGGAGGTTGGCAGAAAGCAAAGTGAGGGAAGAAACAGTTTGAAGCGCCATTCCAGTCATCCAAGTGAGAGACAGTGATGGCCTGAACTAGAAGAGTGGTGGTGGGAACTGAGGGATATGGAGATTTTAAGGCAAAAGACTCTACAGAACTAGATTTGAGGATAACAAAAAATCAGAGTCAATTATTGCATTTATATTTTAATGGAGTTATGGGAAGAATTTAGCTGTAACATCCAATGAAACAGTCAACCTAATTCAGTGGTTCTCCAAGTGCAACCCCCAGACCAGCAGCATCAGCATTCCTGGGGACTTGTTAGAAATGCAGATTCTCAGGCCACATCCCAGATTTACTGAATCAGAAAACCTAGTGATGGGTTGTGTTCTAACAAGTCCTCCATGTAATTTCGATGCACTCGAGTTTGAGAACCACAGATGGAATCCTTAAACTAGACATTAGCAACTGAACACAACATAAAAGAAAAGTAATAAGCCAAATATTCTCTCTGGAACAAAAATAATTTTTCGGATCCATTATTCTGGACATTTAATTTAAGCTGAATGTTATGGGACACTAGATCAAAACTGAACTTATCCTCAATACTCTGCTCCTAAATAGACTGTTATAGTAAGATGTTAAAGATAACTAAAAATTGGCTTTTGTTTTTGGGCATATTAATCTTTGAAATACAATAGGATTTACCAGGCTGTCTGCACACAAGGAGTTGTGTGTGTTCTCTCTGGCAAATAACTAAGATATCCATTTATCTGGACTCTCGATGGTGAAAATACTATTTGCTATATGGATCTGACTTGAAACTGACACACGGACCCTAGATTAGATGTCTGTTGCAGCCTTGACTCAAAATTGCGGGCAAAGTCCCAAACTATGTCCAGGTGTGAGGGATAGGGCCCCTTTGAGGTTGCAGGAGGGCAGCTAGGGCATGACTTTTTAACCCCTGGGCATTGACTGGAATCTGGAAACTGGCCTTGAAAACAATGTAAAAGCACCCAAGGTTATGTGGACAACTATCTTATCAAGACAAAGATAGCTAAGTTAACTCTGAACTAGTTTTTTCCTTGGCCTCTGAGATTTTAAGGTTAAATACAGACTCCTAGCAACTCTCAGCATAAGGAGTTAACAAAAACTCACTAGCAAGCATAAATCTGGACAATATCTTAAAAGCATACCTGTCGTGGAAGTTACTATCTCCTAGTTTCTCACGTAAATCACAGTGATTCTTTACATGCTCGTGGCTTTCATGAACCACTCTTTGGAACATCTGTTTCTGAAAAATAGAGATAATCAGTGTTTATCTATTGTTGCAACAATATATCTTTAGGCAAGATTGCAAAACCATCTTCTGTAATAGTTTAATGTAACTGTTTTCCTAAACCCAGGGCTTTATTTACTTAGTGAGTTTCCAAATCTTGAAAAACATGTTTGCTAAAACAGGAATGGCCAGGTACTTTGTGGAGAAAAAAGTGGGACGGCAAGATTGATATTCAGTTTCCTGTGATATAAACTCATTTGTGGACTTAAATGGCATATTTTACAAGCATAAGGCAAATCATTCATCAAGCCAGAAAGAGATCCTTAAAGGTAGTTTATAGATCTAAGTTTGGTTGGTCAGAGTGTGTGTGTGTTGGTTATTTTTAATAAGATAGTCTTTTTACATAAACAGCACAGATATAGAGAGATAGATATATGTATAGAAGCATAGCTACGTCTTAAGAAGTCACGGTTTGATAAAAACGCGTGTGAACCTTGAACATAGGAAGGCACTCCACACATACACATTGAAGTGAACCAAGTGGAATTCTCGGAGCTAAATGCAAATTCAGAGTTCTTAAACTATGCAAACAAATTCCAGTGGGAAGAGACAAGTGACCTTGCAGGCTTAGCTCTTTGATAGGAACACTGGTTATCATCTTAACTAATCAGACCCAGTCCACCGGATCCTAACAAGCACTGTTTGTTACAGTGAAAATTTTACCGGATTTGCAAACTGTTTGCCTGGATTTAACCTTTAGCCCTGCCCTTACTGCCTGTGTGATGTTGGGCAAATCACTTGAACCTTCCGAAATTCCAATACTCTCATGTATAAAATGTAGTTAGTACTTCTGGCTTTATCTATCTTACCAGGCTTTGTGAGGCCCAAATAGGACATCGGTTGTAAAGGTGCTTTGTAAACTGTAAACATCCATGCTCCTGTAAGTTGCTATTATCACAATGATTATTGTGGAAGTCTACTGGTGATGCTATGTAGGAAAGGGTGCTAACCTAAAGATGACGAAATCGCCTTCATTTATCCTTCTCTCTGGGGACAGAAAGATGCTAAGTGTATTTGCTTGTGCCCTGACAGGACAAGAGATGCCTTCACCTTCCACTTGCCCCCTCTGGAAATACGTAAGCCATTGAATAGCATAACAAAGCCAGAACCACATGGCTCCCACAGATAACTGATCACCTGGCCAGATTTGTAAGGCCATCTGCTTTTTTCACGTATAATGCATTACAGGAGCTGTTGCCTGTGAACAATATGATTTCTGGACTGAAACAGGGACAGGTTCCAGGCCTGCTTGGTGGAAATAATCAACCTCCCTCTGTCCTAATAGGCTATGCTTTCATGCTACCTGCTACTGTGCCAAGCAAACATTCACTTTACAGAGGAAATTGCACAGAAAAGGTTTCACAAAGCACAGAATCTGTAAGACAGTGACTCACCCAGATGGTTGCTACAGGGTGATGATGTGGTCTTTGGTTTAGATGGGAATCATATTTCTGGTGTAACATAATCATCTTACAAAAGTACAACACTAGTAATAGCACTGGAATTTTTCTTATGTTCATAATCACTGTGAGTAAAGGATTAAAAATAAAAGGAATTTACCCCATGGCTATGGCATTCCAGAGGATTTTCTAATTTACAGCATTTTCCCAGTAAGTTTTGATATACTGTATCCACTCTTAAAATCACTGGAACTGCCAACTCTGGATGTCTTCTTGAATATTCATAAAGAAACCTGTATCCATGTGAAATGTATTAGAAAGTAAACAATAAAATTCAGAGCCCGTGAGTTTTCTTTCAAGAACCAATTACAGCTGTGAAATATATTCAATATTTTCAATCACCTGAAGGCATTTGGAAACGCTGGGAGCCTGGCAGGGAAGTTTTATTGACTATATTTTGAGATAAAGAAACCAAATCAATAAAATTATCTGATTTTTCCAAAGTCACACAGTAGTGAGTGGCAGAGCTGGAACTTGAACCTAAAATATCCTGATTAGCTGATAGTTCCTGGTTCAGGATCCCTACTTACTTTTACTAGAAATTAATTTCAAGTATTTAGATGAAAATACATTTTTCTCAATGTTCCTTGAGGCTAGATTATATAAGTATTACAACTTTTTTGAAAGGAAGTGCTGGCTAGGTTTTAAATCACCATCTTGCCCTCTTTTCCACGCAAGCCTTCAAGCATGAGTAGGCTATTCATAAGCTACACATTCTTCTGGGTTACAAGAAAGAAAAATGTGGGCTCTAGAATATTTTCAAAGGAATCATAGAATCACTGGAGGGACTTTTGAAATGATCTTATCCAATCACCTGAATTTACAGTTGGAACCCAAAAGCCTGGGGAAATTAAGTGGCTTGACCAACATTCTAAAGCTTATGCATGACCAAGCTAGACTAGAACTGAGGTCTCCAAAATCACAGTCTAATGTGATTTCCACTAGGAACTTGTGCCTATCCATTTTTTCAATACCAAATGCAAGTTTAGGAATAAGTAAGTTCAGGTAGTGACATTGACTTTTGTAAGCCAGTATCAAATACAATTTCAGAACTATAGCTACAGTAACTCTACAAAGAATTTTGAAGAAAATTCAAATTCTTATGCTTTGTTGGAATTTAGTTCCTCCAAATAATGCTTCACAAAGTGACTTTGGAAATATTCAATCACAGAGCAATATCGTTTTAATATTACGTATTGAAATCAGTCTGCCTTATGCACAAATTAATACATACTTCTGAATGGACACAAGAGATGTTAATACTCCATCTCTCTAATCTTTAAATGCCACACGATGGCTTTGGTAGTAGGTATTAAATTAATTAAAATAGAAGAGCTGACCAGGTATACCAATCTGAAACTCTTACTTAGAGGAAAGCTTGCAAACACTAGAGCTTCACTGTGTTTTTAAAAATTTCCATGTTAGTTATCAACATTTAAAAATCAAGAGACTTCCAGCTTCTCTCAAAATACAGTAGACAGAACCACCCAAAGCCTTCCTTTCCGTAAGGCAACAAGTGGCTGGAGCCAAATAGTAGCTGCCGACTTTGGACTCCACAAAGAATCTCTTCTTGGCCACAGTTCCCATTTGACCACTCACTTACATCACTGGCTTGCCTCTGTTGTCATTTGTTTGCAGCCTCTCCCAAAGAATCAATAAATACAATATCCCATCATCAAGATTTTACAAAAAGCTATATTACTCTTCTAGGAAGTCATCTTGCTTGTCAGTGAATTGTTTGCATACAAATTGGTCTTCTGTGAACCTGCTGAGTGGTAGGGGTGAAAGATCAGGTTTGCCATCATTTTCTGAGTTGATAATGCATTCTCCTCTGAATGGCATTGGCAGTTCACAGCATGACGTGATCTTGCTGGAGAGCAGAGCCTGTTTAGAGCAGGTATAGTTCATGAGCTGGCTCTATAAAATATAAAAGGGAGCAGTTATTTTTGATGACTTCATTCTGAACTTGTTTATTTTTATTGTTATTAGTAGAAAACCAGAGAAAAACTTGACATCTTATATTGCTTTATCCTTGGCAAACTGAGAGAACAAAAAGATCATTTACAGTGATTCATTCTTATAAGGAAAGCTTCTCTATTTGACCTTATTCAAGTATCACAAACTCTGTTAACATCTCTTAAAGAACTTAAGAGGAGACAGACTGTATTATTGCTTAGCCCGACAAAATACAAATGAAGAGTTTTATTGTCGTGCTATTTGTTGTATTGTTTTAGGATCCCAGTTTAGGAAACATTTTGTCTCTGTCATTTGCTACACACATTAGTATTATATTAGAGCAATATCGCTGTTACACTTACATATATACTTATACGTACGTACACACAAATATTGTGTATGTGTTTGTATGAATAAGCTAGTCTCTAAACTTAAGGAACTCATAATTTAGTTGGAGAGTCAAATAATTCAATAACAATAATAACGCATTATAATAGAAGTTATAAGAGAAATGAGCATGTTATACTTTGGAAGACAAAAGAGAGATTGGCATTCCAGACTGGTTGGAGGTGAGAGTGAAGATCTTGAATTATTTGAATCTTAATTGACAAATGGAAGTTAGTCAGAAACAAATGAAGAGGAAGAGCATGTTAGAATTATTCATCTTTATATATAAAGCATCTTAGAGGTGAAAGGGCCTGACATATTTGGGAAATGATATATAAGATATTTGAACATTATTGGGAAAATTTAGTTGAGAAATGATAAGGCTTAAACCAAATGAGTGATTGTTAGACCTAAGAGCCACTGAGAAGTAGAATTAAGAAGATTTTAATGAATAATAAAGGCGGGGGGGGTGGGGTGTGGCCAAAGAATTTAGAATGATACAGAACACTGGCTTTATGGTAGCACAATTTACTGAAATTGATATTTAGGAGAAAAGAACAGATTTGAGGAAGATGGCTAAAAAGGGAAGCCTAAGAACTCACTGTTGGATTATAGAGCTAATGTGATTTAGAGATAAGATAAAGCATCTGTGAGGCATCTACATGGAGACTTCCTCTAAGCAGCTCAGAGTCTAGATGAAGGGTTCAGGAAAGAAGGATGGGCTGAAGGCCTAGATCTGAGAGAGCTGACGCTACATTACGGGGTCAGGTTGAGACTGAGAAGGGAGAGTGTCTTCATTAGTTAAGGAACTAGCATGTTCTCAGTGGCTTAAGGGAATCGAGTTTGTTTCTTTCTTAATAAAATCCCATTGAGAAGGGAAGGTGTATTGCCTCTAGGCAGTAGTTCTGGGAACCAGACTGACAAAGACTCTATCATCTTCAACCTGTGGCTTCTAACATTGTCTTCAGTTTGGGGGTGTTTTGTCCAGGAGATTTTTATATGCCAGGCCTAGAAATGGCGTGAAACTCTTCTGACCAGAACCCAGTCAGGTGGCCCCACCCAGCTGTGAGACAGGTAGGAAATGTAGTTCATGGTCCAGCAACTAGTCTAGACTATCGAAGGGAGAGTAATCCTTGCCGGATGGCTAGCCCTCTCTGATTGAATGTGTAAAATAAGAAACAAAAAGGCCAAGAACAGATCTATTGGGAATACCAATTTTTAAAGGGTAGTAGAAGAGGGAAAGAAAATTGATAAAGGGAACTGTAAGAATACAGGTGTTCCAAATAGCCAAAAATTCTATCATTTGTCTTCTAGACAGCACCTTTGCTGGTCATCACTGGAAAAATAAATTAGTGCAGCAGTTGACAGCGGTAGCTCTGTCAGACTTCCTGAGTTCTAATCCTGACTTTGCCACTTTCTAGCTGTGTGACCTTAGGCAAGCTACTTTACCCCATTGTGCCTCCACTTCCTAAACTATAAAGTGGAGATAAAATAATACTTACTTTCCAAGGTTGTGGGAATTAAGTGAGTTAACATTTACGAACAAAGAAAGGAGACTGGCACAGAGTAAATACTAAAAAAGTGCTTGTTAACTAAAAGTGAAATGCTTAGATTCAGTGCTTGACACAGAGAAAGCATTTTTTAAAAGTTAGTATTACAGCAATTATTATACAATCATAGAATGTTGGTCCAACAGTGCAGTGAAGCCAAAGAAAGAAAGAGAACTTTACCACATAAAATTGAATTTTGTTGACTGAGTGATACAATAGACAACCTATTTTAATTTATATGACTTAATATTAAAAATTAATATCTATTATAAGCATATTTGCTTTGTGAGTCGGTGTGATGCTGTGAAATATGGTAGGATATAATGAGCACTGATAAAACTTGAAAACTTTCTAAGACACACAACTCAAACATATACAATCCGTACATTATTCCTGAAGGCACGAGGAGAAATAGTGCAATCAAGAGAGAATTAAATCAATAGAAAAAAATAAACAGTGGAGTACATTGTATAAAGTAAATGATAGTTCAATGAAATCATTATTGTTAACAAAGTTATTTAAAAAGAATGAGCATAAACTAAGAAGTCAACTAAAACAACTGAGATAAGTCAATTAAACAAACCTGAGAGAATTAAAATTAAAAGCAGAAATCCAGTAGAATTGAAAATAAGTCCAAGAACTTTGTCTTGGTGAAGACCAATAAATTAAATAGTCCCTTTGCAAAGCTAATTCATTAAAGGAGAAAACACAAAAATATGGGGAAAAGGAGGTGCAATTACATAATTGCTGTTTTTAACTATCAAATATTATCATGTAGAACTTTACGTTCCTTAATGAGAAAATGCTGATGAAGGAGACTTTTTAAAGGAAAATGTACATTTTAAAACCTGAGAAAAAATAAGTACAGTTAATTCTCCTTATTCACAATAGTTAAAAACACTAAATTCCTGAATACTGAATCATCAGCCCTAAGGAAAATACAAGATTGGGTTCCTGCAAGCCTCTGGCCACATTTTCATTAAGAGATCAAGACATAACCTTGTTTTATGTACGCTTCTGTTTAAAGACACCTTATTTAACACATATGGTTAATTTATTCATATTGAACTCAGAGCCACCAGCAGCTAGTCACGCATGAACGAAGCGTATCTGACATACATATTTTCTCCGTAAGGCACATCCTGGCCTCCTCATGCTGAGGAACACCAGACAGCGCTTCAGCACTACACTTGGGGACATTTAAACAGCTAAATCCCCAATAAAAAGCAAAAAATGTGAAAAACGAGACACTAAATAGACCACAAAAAGAACACATTCACAGCATGAGAGCTAAAGCAAGGAAGCAGAGCATCTCCTCGTTCCGTCTCAGCCAGGACTTTGCGCGTCACGCGACTCAAACTTTCCCCTTCTCTGATCACGGGCAGGTCTGCGAAAGACCACGGAAGTGCTGTGAGTATTGTGTTTGGGGTTACTGATGAATCTTGGCAAGTAGGTAAATTCACCAGTACAGAAATCAACAATAATGAGGATCAACTGAAAACTGTTAAAATGAATTCATAACAAAAGAAATAGAAAAGCTGTCACAACAGCTTCTATCTCCATCTTTGCTCCAGTTTCACAGAGAAGTTCTTTCAAACCTTCACAAAACAGTTAAGTCCTAGTACTATTTAAGTTATTTCAGAGGATTCAAAAGGAAAAAAATTCTAATTCCTTTTTTAGAAGTTAGCATAACTGAATACCAAATCTGATAAAGTATGTGCAAAAAAGAAAGTTCTAGATCCATCTCACATCTAAACAAATGCAAAAAGTTTGACTATTTTATATAGATAGATAGATAGTCCAGAGATATAGTAAAATGAGATTGACTTGAGCAATGTAAAAATGGTTAAAAATTAAGAAATCTTTTAATACAATTCACCAATAAATAAGTCAAATGACAGAAATCAAATGATCATCCTAAGAAGACAAAAGAACAGTTACTAATGTTCAGAATCCATCCTAATTAAAAGAAAACAAAACCACCTCTAAAATCAAATGAAAAATCTCAACACATAAGCAGTGTCTTTGTCAAGCCAGTGACTAATAAACTTGTTCTTATTATAGTCTGGACCAAGACAGGAATGCCAGAACAATCTACAGTTATTTTATATTGTTTATGAATACTGGCCAAAACAATCAAATAACTGAAGGTTGTTATGGCATTTCTGTCATAGTGTAGACTATAATGGGAGCTGTTCCAGAGTTACCAGTTTAGCAAAGATATTGTTTATGTGTTCATGGATTTTAGAGATTTGGGTTTTTTTTTTCTTTTAATTAAGATGGATTTTGTCAGGCCCCAAAGTTCCCTTCACTTTTCCCCAAATTCACCTAACCTTCATGCAAATAGGACTCTGAGAGCCTGTCTTGATGAGTCAGCACTCCTTCTAAGTATGCAGGATAGTACTCCTTCCAGCACCAGTTGTCTTGTCATACAAAAAGTAATTCAAAGGACAGCCTTATATTGTCTGTCTCCAGGATGGAACTGACAGCGGTAGCTGCCGCCTTTCTGAAATGTGACTGTAACCCCGGACAGCGACTGCCAAGGAAAAGCTGCGGTCCAACCCTGACTCTGTTCCAGTAGAGATGCGTGGACTTAGGATCCTAGGGGTCGACTAAGTGTTCTACTCAATGATTTTCTACTTTAATTGCTATTGTTACCCACATCCCTTTAATCTGTTGTGTGATGAGACTAAAATGGTTGGCCATGGGACCTCCTGCCCATAAGAATCATGGATCTCTCCAGGAAATCATAGTATTGGTTTTTCTTTGTTTCTGTTTTTTTTAAAAATCATGATGAAAATTATTCATTTCAAACCCACAGAATGAATAGGGACATGACTTTTAACTTGTGGTTTGGTAAAGCCTTATTAAGTTTTGAAGACACAATTTTTTCCTTCTCTAGGATTTTGAGACTTTACATTGGGAGGTGGGATGGGTGAGTTCTACGCGGTTCATGCCTCCATACCCCTTGCCCCTTAACACCATATCTTTGACCTTGATTGTTTCCTCTTTCTCCATGGCCTGGGGGTATAGGCTGCAATTCCAGGACTTGTTGGAGATTCAAAGATGGATGAAATACAATCCTAATTTGGAAGTAAATTAGAGATCAGCTCTACAAATTTAAGAGTAAAGTAAGGTAAGACAAACTGAGTAAGAAAGGAGAGAAGGAAGAAAAACTTGTTGCATGACCTGTGAAGAGAGAGGAGGTGAAACACCATTGTACTGATAATATTGGGAAATGGTAATTACTTTCTTAGATTCATTATATGCCACTCCCACCTTTATTTAAGAATTACATGTATTTTAAAGGTTGAAATGAGTTTTAAGAAAAGAAGCTCTTACCCTGCCAAGCACACACGCTACTGCATTTCCTCCACAGCAGGTCTGATGCAGATTGTTAGTATCCACGGTGAGTTTGGCAATTTCAGAAAAATTGGCTTTCAGTTGTTTTTTAGTCAGCAGAACCAATTCCCTGAAAGGAAAAAGAAGTACATTTTAAACAGTATTTGAATTAAATCCTTTCTAAAATTAGTTCTAGTCCATTAACTAATCAGAAGAGAAGAAACACATTTGCAAATGTAGGGTAAAGAGAATATATTATAAATGCTTTGTATTTCTTCAGTGATAGTACCCAGAGTCACACAACGATCCAAGTCGCAAAACAAACATGATTCAATTCATAATCATGTAAAATATGGTCATTTTCATCATTTAAATTATCATTTAAAGAATTTGAGTTACTTAGATAAGTAACAACATGTAAGACTGCCAAGCCTTGAAAATTTATCTGACCTGACTTTCTCAGGTAAAACTCTGCATTGTAAAAACAATCATTATAGGTGGCTTGGGTGTCCCTTGCCTCAATTGACAACTAAGCAACATCTCTGAAATTTCTCTGGAAATAGGGAGAGTGGGCCTGCCTTGCAAGGAGAACTGAGCTTCCAGGCAGCCCAATGTCGTCCTAAATTGGGGGAGAAGGTGATAGAAGGAATCGCACATGTTCAGGAGTCAGCTGGGATGGAAACACAATCTGGACCGGGAGAGACGCCTGCTGAGTAACATCAAATTCTCCCCACCCCACACTGCTCCATCTCCACTGCAAAGAAACACCACTCACTTTTTCTGTTCTACATGACATTGGAGCCAAAAGCTTTCCTATCTTCCAAGAGGAAAGAAAACCTTTTGTCCTCCAGCCTTTACCTTGCAGAACAATTAAGTGCTTGCATCTGAACATACAGAATCTTTTGTGCACTGAGGAAGTGACTAAGAGATTTGAACAGATGGAAGAAATTGAGGCAGGAAATAATGGGTGGAGATGAGGATTGTGCAATTCTATGCTCAGCCCTCTGAGCCCTATTGAACAGGCAAGTCGAGTGTGAGTGGAGAAAAGAACTTTGTTTGTACTGAGAGACATTATCAAATGGGAGAGAAATGATTTTTCAAATGGGTTTAATCAAAGAGGTGGTCCAACAACATTAAAGTCCACAAATCTAAATAGGTAACTTACACTGCTTTTGCTACTTTGTGGTTGAATTTAGTCCGAATTTCACATAAATGGTGATGCCTCAAAGATATTTTTCTAATGTATTTCCTGATGGGTTCCAGCTGTAATTAGAAAAACAATTCATCAAAGAAATACGGTTGGAACCAAAAAAGTTAATTTCAGAATTAGTAAAGAAGAGAGAAAAGTAAAAATTGTGTATCTCCTCAAAATTAGAAAGTTTTTGTTGTCTTACGTAAAAGAGGTCAAATGCAAAAGGATAAGTTGTTTTGTTTCGTTTTTTATAAAATAGCATTTCACTTGCCCAAGGATCACTTGTCCTAGAACCTCAAACATTTAGAATATAAATGAGAACAAGAAAATGAGCAAACTAAAGTCGAGAGAGCCACTAGAATAAATTTCAGTAATGTCTTACAGCTGTATTTTGTTTTTATCCAAGTTACTAACCCTGCCATCTACGATGTGTCTCCTGCTGCTTATCTAAAATATATACTTCAGTTTTGCAATATATTAATGAAGCCCCCTCAAAATATTGATGTTCTTTAACCCAGGATTTCTACTTTTGAAATGCTATGGCAAACAAAATTTTCTAAATAAGTGAAAATATAACCATGCAAAAAGAAGAATGTGCATGTTTTGTTACAAGAGGAAAATTTTGGAGACAAGATGTCTCAACAGCACAGTGATGGTTAAGTAAATAATGACACATTAATTGTGAAAAGATGTATGCTTGTAACAAGAAGTAGCTCTGTTTAAATCTCTCATCTAAATCTAAAAGGAAATATACCAAAATTGATATCTCTATCTGGTGGAAATATAAGTAAGATTTTAAAATTTTAGAATAGCTCTATATTTTCACTTAAAACATTATATTGGCCATATATTATTTTTACTTTGGGTAACTGCACCTTTCAGAGCTATTTTTAAGAACAATTTAGAAAATGTATACAAAGGCAATATTCAAACCACAAAACTAGCACAATAATGATAATTTTACTTAATAATTCTTATTAAATATAATTAATTATACTTATATAATTAACTACAAATATAATTATCATTTTTATCCTTATTTTGTTGTTTTATATTCATTTGAAATCAAATACAAACAAGCTTATCTATTTTTTCATGAGAGGGCTTCTGAAAACTTAACTCATAAAGTCATGTCTGATCACAGACACAATTTTTACACCGTTGGTTAGGTAATTTTCTCTGAGGAAGGAGCAAGAATTGGTAGGAATAGACATCCTGGAAGCAGCAAGACTATAAACACCACAGAGTGAGGTGGAGGAGGAAAGAACTCTTAGCTAACTTGAGAACATCTGCTTTTGTTTAACATTATAGGGGCGTGCTACACATTAAGGAAAAACTTCCACTGAAAAGGGTTAAGATCAAGAAAACTTTGTAACTTAAAACAGTAAGCTCAAATTACCTAAAAAACTTACCTCCAGGAAAAAGCTCATTTTTCAGAAATAACAGTTAATGAGACATAAGTCTGCGTAATCACTTGCTTTTTAGTTTTTAGCTTATATGAAACCAAAAGGGAAAAAGATAACTCTCCTGCTGAGGAGTTTAGAAGTGGCTCCTGAAAGAATTGGGGTTCACCAGGAGAAGAGTGGAGAGAGAGGTAAGAAATATATATAAACAGCTTTAATGAAATAGCGGCAATTATTGAGTACTTAGCTTATGCCAGAAACTCTTTAGATACATTATTTAATTTCTTACACAAGGTAGCCGACGAACAGCTCAAAAGGAGAAATACGTAAAATTCTACTGGAGTTTAGAGGAAGGTGAGAGAAGTTCTCATGGAGAAGATCAAAAAAACAGCAAGGAAAAAGTGGCACTGTATTTAGCCTTGAGGAATTCATCACAATGACTATCAAACGACTGCTCATTGAGCAGGACCCTTGGAAAATCCATCTGGTGCCCCCTCTAATAAAGTAAAGATGGTTATTTTATGTTGATATTTAGAACCTTTAATGAGCATGCATAAAAAGTACTTTTATCATGAAACTAATTACTGATTTACACCTATCCAACAAAGGAGAAAAGTCCACATGGTTAACAGTAAGTGTGGCAGATTGTATTTTCCGAAGATGGCTACAATATCTTCCATCCCACGCTCTTCTTACAATGAGTCTTTAACAATCCTCCCAAGAGGTGCAGTATATGCACTGTCCCCTTCAAACTGATGAGGCTCGATGGTGTTTCAACCAATAGAATATGGCAGAGGTAACTTCTGAGATGAAGTTATAAAAGCTTATACAACTTCTGCTTTCTCCACTAGAATACTCATTCTTGAAGCCTTTGGCCACATGTAAGAGGTCCAAGTGCCCTGAGGCTGCTGGGCTGTGAGGAAGCCCTAAGTAGCCAAGGCAGAGAGACAACAGGGAGAGGCCCTGAGGTTATATGAGAAGAAAGAGATGTTGCACCAGCCCCCAGGCGCCTCAGCCCCCCAGAGTCCCAGATCTAGCCATTGTCTGACTATAACCACATGAAAGCTCATGAACCAGAACTGCCCAGAGGAGCTCTTCCTGAAATCCCGACTCACAGAAATCATGAGAGATAATAAAATGATTGTTATTGTTTTGAGTCACTAAATTTTGGGGTGTTTTTATGCAGCAAAAGTAACTGGAATATTAAATATTTATTATAAAATACTATCTATACTAGATAGTACTTCTCAAATTTTGATGACTATATGAATCGCCCGGGTATCTTGTTAAAATGCAGTCTTCTGTAGTAGGTCTAGAGAAGAGCTTCAGATTCTTCCTTTCTAACAGCATATGCCAGGTGATGGATATGCTGCTGGTCCACAGTCCACACTTCGCACAGCAAAGCCCTAAATAACAGCTGATATAGGAATATTTTACCTTCATCTGCAAGCATTGAGTCTTATTTTCTTCTCGGCAACATGACTGAATAGCTGTTTCATAGCAAGCAGACGTGGTCAGAATAGTGGGTCCATACAAGAACGGATGCTTTCTAGATATTTCATAAATGTACCTGTAATTGGACAAATACAAAGTTGTACAATTTGGAATTTAAGAACATGTGCTGACACTGTTTCTTAAAAACTGAGGATTCATTTATTTTTTAGACCTGAAACTTCTAGAATTTCACGGTGATGGAGAAGAGGTAGCACTGAACTTAAATGAGTCAAACGTTCAGTGTGGACAGATCACTCAGACATTCCTTCAGTCCCATGAAGTGACCAGTTGTACCTTCTGGGCTAGTGGGGAAAGAAAGTCAGTCATTAAAACTTTTCACTTTTATATAAGGAGTGCAAGGTAGAAAGTTCAACAGTCTAAACTAAATTGTAAATGCAGGATGGTACAGCTAGTGCAGGGAAATTAAATTTAGAAGCTATTTTTCGGTGGAAAGGAGTCTCTCAAGATCATCCAGAAGTTCTTTCTAGACTAAGCAAGTTAATGCCATCATCCTCTAAGGTGCGTTACTCAATATTTTGGGTTGTTACTAAATCCCTCATCTTTATTGCCCTCTCTAATTCATTCCTCACGCTTGTTACAGAGCCTGGACATCAGGCCTACCTTCACTTATAATCATGTCTCCTCATAGTACTCTGCAAAAGCTCACTCAAAATACCACACAAACATGCATAAAAATACCAGCTTCCATTTCCTCTTCCTGCGTGCACAGGAAGACTACTCTTCCAGCCTCCCTTGCAGTTAGGTTAGGAACATGTTCTCACCAATGAAATAGGAATGAACATGCTATACACCACTTCCAGGTTTGGCTGTTAATCTCTTTGCACAGTTACCTATTCTCTCTTTTTCTGTTTTGCATGACCTTGGAAACACATACTCCAGATGGTATAGCTCCAAGATGGAAACATCTTGCATTCCCGAGTTACTCCTTGGAGGAGAATTGTCAGGAGCTAAGCAGAGCTGGAGAGACCGAAGCTGCCAAGGGTTGGAGTAGCCAAATAAGACAAAAAGCCAAAGAGAAAGTCCAGTCAAGACTTTAATCACTTACTGGGATAGTATAAGCAAGTGGCTACACTGGAGAAACTACCAACACTCCACTTCCATTCTCACCTATAGACCAGCACCAGTTGAGGATCAGGTGGACAGACACAGGAATGGCTCACTCTTGTGGGAGCCCCACATGAAAGGCTCCGGCAGTTTTGTGGACGCAGGGGCAAGGTGGAGGGAGAGGGGAAAGGACTGGGAGCGGGAACACCCTGAGTACTGAGTCAGAGTGCAGAAAATTCTCCTCTGGTTTCTCCCTCTGTCGCCCCATAAGGAAGTCTTAGCAGAGGCACCTGAGGAAGGTCTCCGCCTGGGGTCCCCTCTGAAGAGGCCTCCGAATGCAGGCACCTGGGCTGGGAATGCAGCTGTGTGTAGGAGCCTATCAAGCCAGGGGGCCTGAGTCATGGACTGTGACGCCTTAGGAGAATGCAGTACATTGGCTGTGCACCACTTGTGGTGTGTGAAGGGCAGCTTTCCCCTGTGAGACTTGTCATCTGTAATTGCTTATGGTCAGGCCTAACATAAAAAAAATAAAATCCCATAGGTTTTCAGCCCAGAACAGGACTCCTCAAAATTCACCCAAGAGAACCACCCAGTTTAGACTGTGATATGAACAACAAATAAATCTTTACTGAATTAGGTCACTGAAGCTTTAGGATTTACTTTTTACCACAGCCTAGCCTAGTCTACCCTGATTATTACAATATTGTCCCTCATGAAAGTTTAGGATGTAATGTATACAAAGTAGGCCTAGGTCACCAGAAAAATGGCCCTGGTTCTCAACATTAAAGGGATAATAGAGGAAGTGATAGATAAAGAACAGGGACTTGGTTCATGTTTTGATACCTTCCTCCCACCCCATTTCCTTGGATGATACATAAATCTTTACTCCTCCAACTTCCCTACCTCCCATTCTACTTGAGATGCCAACTGAGGGTACAATTGTAGCAGCCAATGAAGTCTAGTCAAAGGACAAGTTTGCCACTGCTGCCTTCCCTGTAATCATTGAAAAAACAGTTCTGTCTCATGAAAAATGGCCAAGGAATACCCCAGTTCTACAGAATCTAGAAAACCCAATCACACCAAAGAAAGTGGCTAGAGTTTCTGGGGTCAGGAACTATATCCATATGTAACTTCGTCAGAAGAGTATTTCTTGCTGCTTTCTGAGGGTTAGAGCCAGATACAGAATAATGGTGCCATGATGCAAGAAGAGAGATTTTGCAGGAGACCTGAGGCACTAACTAAACATCAGTAGACACCTTATCTAACAACTGATACGTGTAGCAATCCTGCGGTAACATTTCCTTTTGATTATAAGTAAGAAATCTTTTCTCATTGGTGAGTGGTTGAGGTCATGGACATTTGAGTTGTTTACCAAATATTTCTGGCTCCTCTCCTTCCAGGCAAATGGTAGGATTACACATTCCCACCCCCTCCAAGGCGGCCATGACAATGTAACTTGCTTTGTTTACTGATACGTGAGTAGAAACAATGAGTGTTACTGCCAAATAGAAGCCTAAGGGGCAATGCATGATTTACCATCATCCCCTCCCCTCACCACAGTAATCAAGGAGGCGGGTATTGAGACCGGGTCTCTGTCAGCCTGGGTCCCTAAGTGACTACCATAAGCAGACCTCCTATATTGGACAAATAGCATGAGGGAAAAATAAAACTTTTGTTGTATTAAGCTGCCAAAAATTGGAGGTAATTTGCTACCACAGTGAAATTTAGCCTATCCTGAGATTATTACTTTTGTTTTTTAAAAACCTATAAAAGGAAAAGTCATCTACAAGCCATGGAGTGGGGAAAGTAGGTCAAATACTAGAATTGAACCTCATTCATTCTCAACTGGACAAGACTTAGAAAATGTAAATCAATGCTTTGCAGAAAACCCTCCTCTTCACTCTCATCAAGGGGCCCCAAACCTGACCCTTGGAAGTTCAGTCAGTAGGTTTGTATCATCAGTTTCCCAAGCCCAACTGGTAGAAATAGAACAGCAGGACTGATTTTATCAACATACACCTACCTCCCAAGAGAAGGCAAAATTCTTGATCAATGTGAAATTTCACTGGAGCCGTTCAATACTTCTGCTCTCTATTGGGTACTCTGCTGAATTAAGAGTTCATTTTGTGCTACAGTAACTTAGTTCCCTTAGAGAGTATTCAACATGAGCCAACCTAATTTCAAATCTCCAAAGGCAAAGTTTAACTTAGTATAAAGAAAAGCTTCCTAATAATTAGAGCCATTTAAAAGATGGAATGTCCCTATTGTAAGGTAACAGGGGGTCACACTTGGTTGGAAGTTGGATACTAAAGTCTTACAATGATCAAAACTGTTATTGAAAATTCCTTAGAGAATCCAAAGGCACAGTGACTATGGTTTTGCATCTATATACTATGCCATCTTTTGATAAGTCCAAAATACCTGACTTTTCCTCGAGCTTTGATATTAAGAGTTATGCTTTCCCCAGAAGTGAATCAAGTTGTTGGCTTATAATTATAAGGCAAATAGTCAGAAAATTATTTTTCCTTTTAATATTTATAGTTGTATGCACATAAGTTAAAATTAGCATGTAAAATAACTCCTTAATACTGACTTCATTGTAAATGTTCAAGAAGAGATTAGATTCACCGCTTGACTATTGATTAGATTTTGTAATCTCTGAGTGTTCAACCCAAACCTGGCTCTAGAATTCTCACCTAGAGTGGATAGCACTACAGTAAATAGGTAGCCAAGCTCATATTTTGGTTCCCATACAGTTGCCACTAACGTCAGACAAGTTGGAACCTGCCAAATTCCCTGTCCCTTAGTACTTTCTCCCTCAGTGGCTGGGCCGCTTAATTCCTTCTTGAAGGCTCAGTAATTACTGGGGCAATTCTGCCCCTGCGTGGGTGAATTAAAGGAGTTTATGTTATTCAGCATCAAGACACCCTGTCTGCTCATTCGTCTCTGGTCTAGAGTTTCGTGTCTAAAATCTGAACTCAAATGACCACCATGCTCCTTGCACTCCAGATCCAGCAATTAGATCTTTGCCATATTCCTCCTGTCTGAGCCTGTTCTCAGTACGATGGCAAGAACTGCATTCCTCGAGAACTGAAGACTTGGATTTCTCTTGTCATTTCTATCTCTCTAGGTATTAGTTTCCTGCCTCTAAACCCCAGCCATGTGCTCGCATCCCACTCTCAACAAATAGACTTCTATACTAACTAAGAAACGAAAACGTGAGCTTGCCTACCCATTTGCCATAGTGCTATCCACGCCAGGTGGGCACTATAGAATCAGAAATCTTGAGTAGAAAACTCATCTCTCTCTAACCTACAATTGTCACTTATTCCTAGGTTCACAATGACAGACTATCCCCATGCCATCAGACACCCCTCCAGCTATTCCTTGATGAACCTCCCTAATGACAGCCCCTTGCCAGAACTATTAGTTACTTTCTGTCCCCAGTACTCTCTTTGGTACACTTTGCCTTCTTGACAGCACCTTTCAATTATTTGCCGCTGGTCTGACTAATCTAACCTCTAAGGAGATGAGACCTCTACAGGTCTTAGTCATTTTTAATGTTTCATAGCCCAGACATTTCCTGTTGGGTTCTCTAAGATCATAATTGTCACTCTGAGGGAAAAATTACATATTTTCGTTCAAATTTTCACTTTAATTCCATATACTAAAGCATTGTGTTTTTAGAGGCTCCTACATAAAAAAGATCTGTCTTCAAATTTGGAAAATATTCTTCTTCAGAGACAACGGCAAGGAGAAACGGCTTACCTCTCCTTCACTGGCATTCGATTCTCTTGGTCCATCTCACAGATCTGCTCAGGATTTGGAATTTGGAACATATCACTGTAACCTGCATCATCTTTTTTGTACAACAGGAAGCACTTTTGTCTTTCTGTGTTATTTACATTGCAACAATCAGAAAACATATGTTTGTCAGCCATTCCTTGGTTTTTACAAATATTCTCTAGGAAGGTAGTCATCTGTAGGAGGAAATAAGAACTCAGAGGGAAAGCATGTTGGCCTACATTCCTAGCCACAGGAAAGTTAAGGAATTTTTATTAAGAAAAGTCAACTGAGTGCATAATAACTTTGTATGTCCCTGGACATAGCTTTTTTGAGCAGAAACCTTTTTGGTTTTTAAGTCTACATTCCCGCATGCTGCACATTGACCCAATGGAATTTATCATTCTCCTCTTTCCTATGCAATTGCTTCAATTCCATACAGTTGAGAGGTATTAAAATAAAACATAAACCAACATGTCCAGGGCCTAAAGAAATCAAGGTATTTTTAATGAGAACCATCCACCAAGAATTAGATGGTAATTTGTTTTCCTTGCTTCCAAATTGTTTTTGGTTTGGTTACCATGGGAACTTATTTTAATAATAGAACTCTGAGACAACGTGTATTCAGTGTCAAATAGTCAAACGGAAATGTAATAATCCAGTTTTCAAATACCTTTGAGTGGCAGTAAATGTGTGGGATGCTGTAAACTTCGAATGACACATGTTTCCAGATTTGGGGGATAAGGGCAGAAAAAGGTCATCTTTTGAAGTGGAAATATGAAGGAATCACTATAAATAAGTGAGAATAGCTATTGGCAAAAGTACTTCATTTAAAATGTGTTTCTAATTAGACTGATGATTTTTCTGTCTACTAAAAGTCTAGTAAAAGACAGGTAGGTTTTAGCCCCAAGAAGATGGAGTAAAAAAATCTATAAATAAAGAAGAAAACTACTCATTTGTATTTTCAGTTGTTTGGCATGAGAATAATTCATCCCAAAATATGTAAGTTGTAAGAATATGTTAGTGTTTATCAAGAATTTGCTAATCACGGAACAGACATACTTTATAAGAGACAACAGTAACTCCCAAGATTTTCCACTAACTGGGAAAAAGAGCCTATAATAATATTCACTCCTTTCTTCTTTTTCATATTCTCTTAGAAACCTTTTCAAATTAGTACTTTAATTTCCCAGGAAACTTTATATGAAGATGTCAGACAATAGTATTCTAGTGACAGAGGCAGAGCAGACAACTTAAATGAACAAATTGGCATTCTAGGTTATAATTCATTCTCTTGAGTGTTTGGTTCTGAAAGTCTGGTCTCCCAGGGATGAACTGATTAACTGTAGGTTTATAAACCTACAAAGATTATAGCTTGAGAGTGACTCATGTACATATTGCTACCTTAAAATCCTCTGCTTAATTATTCAACCATTTCCCCTCGTAACAACATCTTTTGGTTGTAATTTCCTTTCTTAAAAAATAGAGGAAGGGGCCAGCCCGCAGCTGAGTGATTAAAGTTCTGCACACTCTGCTTCAGTGACCCAGGTTTGTGAGTTCAGATCCCGGCAGGGACCTACTCCATTTGTCAGTCATGCTGTGGAGGCATCCCACATATAAAAACTGGAGGAAGATTGGTGCAGATATTAGCTCAGGGCTAATCTTCCTTACCAAAAAAAAAAAAGAGAGAGAGAGAGAGAGAAAGAGGAAAAGGCAGAACATGATTCATCTACCAACTGGTGAAAGCATGCTGAAGATGACTCACGTGGCTGGAGGCTCTTGCACTTCTCTGTGAGATCTACCAGCTCCTTAACTACGGTTTGTACTTCTTCATAAGTTGATTTCTGAAGAAACTGAGCAACCATAATGCTAGTGCTGAAACACGACACTGTGTGAGTGTTAAAGACAGAAGCAAATCCTGTCATCCGTCACCCTTTTTATATCACTGTCCCACCCCCAAAAGAATTAATGCTTTCAAATTCCAGACAAAAGGATATTGATAATAAAACTCACATGTCTCTTAAGTTTTCCTCCAGATTATTCTGGCTTTTAATATTCTGCATGGCTGAAAAAAAAATAACATTTCATTTGTATAAAAGGAAATTTTCCAAAATGAAATCCCCCTTTACAATTCTGAAATCTACATTTATTCACTCACAAATTTCCAGATCTATTTTTATTTACCATCATAAATTAGAACAAATTACCAGAATATATCTTCACTTGTATTTTAACTGTATTATGGAATGACCTATTTCTATTCAACCATATTGGATAGTCAAAATCTATCATTGGCCTACAAATAAGTTGCACATATTTGTGTTGACACTTCTGAATTAATTAAACTTGGTTATTTCACTCTTTACATTAGACGTTACTGACACACCCAAGGAATATTAAGAAAATTAAATTTTAGCATAGAGAACAAAAGTATAAACATTAACATTTTGCCAGGTTTAATTTGGCAAAGACAGTGTCTCTCACATCTTGGATTTGCTCATCATCTTCATCTTCTTCATCACCTCCACTCAATACATATTCTCCACTGAAAACAATGTCTTCTTTCCTATATTAATAGCTTCTAAAGAGCTTGGCAGCTCCGTATTAAGTAGAGAAACCATTATTGGGCCAGCCAATGGTGTAGTGGTTAAGTTCATGCACTCTGCTTTGGCAGCCCAGGGTTCGCAGGTTCAGATCCCGGGTGTGGACCTCGCACCACTTGTCAAGCCACACTGTGGCGGCGTCCCACATAAAGTGGAGGCAGATTGGCACAGATGTCAGCTCAGGGCCGATCTTCCTCAAGCAAAAAGAGGAAGATTGGCAACAGATGTTAGCTCAGTGCCAATCTTCCTCACACAAAAAAGAAACAATTATTGTTCACTAAGGCTTAGGAAACAGCTATTCTGAGTTCAACTTCTAGCTCTGTACTCAATGAGGCTTTGGGAAAATAACAAGGTCTCTTCAGTTTCTGTTTTTCTGTCTATAAAATGCAAATAAGTTCCACTAGATTCGGTGGTTGTTAGGATTAAATGAAAGCACATGTATGAAGCACTGAGCACAATGCCTGGCACATAATAGGTACTAAATAATGTAGCTCATAATACTGTTCCTGCTACTATAAACTACTGTTCCTCTATCTAAAATCACTTATCCAATTTCAAATACAGGTTTGAAATGGATCAGTCTCTCACCTAGAGCAGAAGGAGATCTTGCTACCTGTGTTACTTCAATATGTTAGCTCTCTTTCTGTGTCCATTCCACAACTTAATTTCTAACAATTTTCAATGTATCTATTGACAGTGATGACCACTGAGAAAGATATGCCTTTCTGATACATGTTAGCAGTCATTATACCTTACCTCTTGGCACATAAGATGTATAGATTATAAATAGAATTCCCTACCTCCATCTAGTAAAATTCTCTGAAGAGTTTGACATTTAATGTAGCTGAAGAAAATAAGAAAAGATATGAGTCTAACAGTCTTCATTATCTCAGATGAACCTTTATTGAAGGTGTTCTATCATTTGAGAGAATTGAAGGATCCTCTTATATTCTTTTCAAGTAATTACTATTAATAATTAAACTTTTTCTAGTGAATATTTTTTCCAGGCCACTATGACTCATAAAATTAAAGAAATTCATGACAATGAAAAGATATTGCTGATGGATAGCATTCATTAATGAATGTTGGATTTTAAAATGAGTCACATCAACCCTACTTGTTTTTTCAAGGTTATACCAAGTAGACCTTGTAATAATCAATAAACACTTCTGGTAAATATCTAATTTCCTGGAAATGCATGTTGACCTGTACAAAGTCCTAAAGTGGCAAGGGAGAAGGTAAACATGTACTACCCCAGATTCAAATAAATAATTAGGGCCCCGCTTCCACTGCTGGGTTCATTTTCAAGCCCCTGGAGAAGGTGAGGAGCACAGGCCTTGGGAGCACACCCACAGGCACGGGTTGAATGTATTGAGTGCTTACTGTGGGTCTGGCACTTCATATGAATATATTTGGGTAGCAAAATTCTCATTTCTTGAATAAAAAATTAAGACAGGGTCATATAATTTCCTCATAGACCCACAGGTAGAAATTCAGGTCTGTATGACTTCAGAGCCCACACCACCCAAGAACTAGCATTAAAAGCTAGGGTCCCAACCTTCCTCAGCTATTGTCTGCTTTGTCTATCATCCTGTCCTGGGTCTAGGGAAGGCAAGAGGTAGTTACTGATTAAACGTAAAGTCTAAGGTACGTGTAAAGTCCAAAATTTGGGGAAATGGGAGATCACTGGATACTCCTTTAACCATTCCTGTCCTGTTTCCTCATTTATAAATGGAGGGTTATTTGGATTGGGGACACAATGGCTTATGATAAAGAATATAAATGCCCTGTGGGATAGAAGCCAGGATAAGCAAAGGGAAGATCATCTTTGGCAGGTTTTCATCATCCTTTTCAGTGTTTTCCAAACAGTCTGGAAGTTTCCAAGTCTTGGCTATGATAATAATGCCACAATTAACACAGGGTGCATATATCTTTATGCACTGGTGTTTTCATGTTCTTTGGATAAATACCCAGCAGTGGAATAGCTGGATCATATGATAGATCTATTCTCAATTTTTGAGGAATCTCCATACTGTTTTCCATAGTGGCTGCACCAGTTGGCACTCCCACCAGCAGGATATGAGGGCTCCTTTTCCTCCATATCCTCTCCAACATGTTATTTCTTGTCTTGTCAACTATAGCCATTCTGACAGGCATGAGGTGATAGCTCATTTTAGTTTTGATTTGCATTTCCCTAATAATTAGTGATGTTGAACATCTTTTTGTGTGCCTGTTGGCTATCTGTATATCTTCTTTGGAAAACTGTCTTTTCAGATCTTTTGCCCATTTTTTAATTGAGTTGTGAGTTTTTTGGTTGTTGAGATGTTCAAATTCCTTACATATTTTGGATATTAACTCATCAGATATATGGATTGCAAATATCTTCTACCAATTCTTAGGTTGTTTTTTCATTTTCTTGATGGTTTCACTTGCTGTGCAGAAGTTTTTTACTTTGATGTAGTCCCATTTGTTTATTTTTTCTATTATTTCCCTTGCCTGGTCAGACATGGTATTTAAAAATATGCTGCTAAGATTGATGTCAAAGAAAGTACAACCTATGTTTTCTTTTAGAAATTTTATGATTTCAGGTCTTACATTCAAGTATTTCATCCATTTAGAGTTAATTTTTGTGTAAGGTGTAAGATAATGGTCTACTTTCATTTTCTTGCATGTGGCTGTTCAGTTTCCCCAAGACCATTTATTGAAGAGACTTTCCTTTCTCCATTGTATGTTCTTGGCTCCCTTGTTGAAAATTATCTGTCCATAGATCTGTGGGTTTATTTCTGGGCTCTTGATTCTGTTCCATTGATCAATTTGTCTGTTTTTGTGATAGTACCACGCCATTTTGATTACTATAGCTTTGCAGTATATTTTGAAATCAGAGAGTGTGATACCTCCGGCTTTGTTCTTTTTTCTCAGGATTCTTTTAGCTATTTGGGGTCTTTTGTTGTTCCATATAAATTTTAGGATTCTTTGTTCTACTTCTGTGACAAATGTCATTGGAACTTTGATGGGAATCTCGTTGAATCTGTAGATTGCTTTGGGAAGTATGGACATTTGAACTACGTAATTCTTCCAACCCAAGAGCACGGAATATATTTCCATTTCTGTGTCTTCTTCAATTTGTTTCAGCAATGTTTTGTAGGTTTCAGTGTACAAGTGTTTCACCTCTTTGATTAAATTTATTTCTAGGTATTTTATTCTTTTTGTTGCAAATGTAAATGGTATTGTATCCTTAATTTCCCTTTCGGCTACTTCATTGTTACTGTATAGAAACACAAATGATTTTTATAGGTAGATTTTTTAGCTTGCAACTTTACCATATTCATTTATTATTTTTAAAAGTTTTTTGGTGGATTCTTTAGGGTTTTCTATATATAAAATCATGTCATCTGCAAATAGTGACAGTTTCACATCTTCCTTTCCAATTTGGATCCATTTTCTTTCTTTTGCTTGCCTGATTGCTTGGATAGGACTTTCAATACTATGTTAAATAGGAGTGGCAAAAGTGGGCATCCTTGTCTGGTTCCTGTTCTTAGAAAGATAGCTTTCAGTTTTTCTCCATTGAGTATGATATTAGCTGTGGGTTTGTCATATATGACCTTTATTATGTTGAGGTACTTTCCTCCTATACCCATTTAATTCAGTTTTTGTCATAAATGGATGCTGTGTCTTGTCAAATGCTTGCTCTGCAACTTTTGAGATGATCATGTGATTTTTAGTCTTCATTTTGTTAATGTGGTGTATCACGTTGATCGATTTGAAGACATTGAATCATCCCTGAATCCCTGGAATAAATCCCACTTGATCATGGTGTATGATCTTTTTGATGTATTTTTGCATTCGATTTGCTAGTATTTGGTTGAAGATTTTTACGTCAATGTTCTTCAGTGATATTGGCCTGTAATTTTCTTTCTTTGTGTTGTCCTTGTTTGGCTTTGCGATCAGGGTGATGTTGACCTCATAGAGTGAGTTAGGAAACTTACCCGTCTCTTCAATTTTGTGAAGAAGTTTGAGAAGGATAGGTAATAAGTCTTCTCTGAATGTTTGGTAGAATCCACCAAGGAAGCCCTCTGGTTTTGGGGGAAGTTTTTCATTACTGTTTTGATCTTCGTACTGGCAATTAGTCTACCCAAATTCTCTATTTCTTCTTGATTCAGTTTTGGAAGCTTGTATGATTCTAAGAACTTATCCATTTCTTCTAGATTATCCAATTTATTGACATATAGCTTTTCATAGTATTCTCTTATAATCTTTTGTATTTCTGAGGTGTCTGTTGTAATCGATCCTCTTTCATTTCTGATATTTTACTTGAGGCTTCTCTCCTTTTTTTCTTGGAGAGTCTACCTAAAGATTTGTCAATTTTGTTTATCTTTTCAAAGAACCAGATGTTAGTTTCATTGATTTTTTTCTATTGCTTTTTTAGTCTCTGTTTCATTTTTTTCTGCTTTGATTTTTATTATTTCTTTCCTTCTACTGCTTTTGGGCTTTTTCTTCTTTTTCCAGTTCCTTTAGGTGCACTGTTAGATTGTTTATTTGAGATTTTTCTTGTTTGTTAAGGTAGCCCTGTGTTGCTATAAGCCCTGTGTTGTTCCTTTTTAGAACTGCTTTTGCTGTATTCCACAAATTTTGGCATGTCGTATTTTCATTTTCATTTGTCTCCAGGTATGTTTTGATTTCTCCTTTTATTTCTTCATTGACCCGATCATTGTTCAGTGATATTTTGCTTAATCTCCACATATTTTGGCTTTTCCAATTTTCCTCCTATATTTGATTTCTAGTTTCATACAGTTGTAGTCAGAAAAGATGCTTGGTATTATTTCAATCTTCTTAAATTCATTGAGTCTTGTTTTGTGGCCTAATATGTGATCTATCCTGGAGAATGTTCCATGTGCATTTGAAAAGAATGTGTATTCTGCGGTTTTTGGTTGGAATATTCTGTATATATCTACTAAGTTCATCTGATCTAATGCATCATGTAAGGCCAGTGTTTCCTTATTGATCTTCCACTTGGATGATCTACACGTTGGTGTAAGTGGAATATTAAAGTCCTCTGCTATTATTGTGTCACTATTTCTCCTCTTTGTCTTTTAATAATTGCTTTATATATTTAGGTGCTCCTAGCTTGGGTGCATAGATATTTACAAGAATTATATCCTCTTGTTGGATTGTTCCCTTTATCATTATGTAGTGCCCTTCTTTGTCTCTTGTTACAGTTTTTGCTTGAAAGTCTATTTTGTCTGGGATAAGTATTGCTACCCCAGCTTTCTTTTCATTGTCATTTGCTTGGAGTATCTTTTTCCATCCCTTTACTCTCAGTTTGTGTGTGTCCTTAGGTCGAAGTGTGTCTCTTGTCTTCAGCATATGCATGGGTTTTATTTTTTTATCTAATCGGGTACCTTATGCTTTTTGATTGAAGCATTTAGTCCATTGACATTTAAAGTAGCTGTTGATAAGAATGTACTTATTGCCATTTGGTTACATTTTTCTCGGTGTTACAGTAGTTCTTCTCTGTTCCTTTCTTCTCTTGCTCTCTTCCCTTGTGCTTTGATGGCTTTCTTTAGTATCATCCTTTCTCTTAATTTTTTGTGTATTCATTAGAGGTTTCTGGTTTGTGATTACCATGAGGTTCATATATAATAAACTGCATATATAGCAAACTATATTAAGTTGATGATCTCTTAAGTTTGACCTCTTGCTAAAAACTCTATTCTTTTGATCCCTTCCTCCCACACTTTATGTTTTTGATATCATATTTAACCTCTGTTTGTGCTTGTGTATCCATTCCACTCCTGTCATAGAAATAGATAATTTTAGTACTTTTGTCTTTTGACCTTCATATTAGCTTCATAGGTAGTTCATCTGCTGCCTTTACTGTATATTTCCCTGTCAGTGATTTTATTGGTTGGGGGGGTGGGGGAGTTGGGTCATTTTCTTACTCCCATATGTGGTCTTTTCTTTTCCACTTAAGTTCCTTTAGCATTTCTTGTAAGGCTCATTTATTGGTGATGAACTCCTTTAGTTTTTGCTCGTTTGGAAAACTCTTTATCTCTCCTTCAATTCTGAATGATAACCTTGCCAGACAGAGTATTCTTGGATGTAGGGTTTTTCCTTTCAGCACTTTAAATATATCATGTTATTCCCTTCTAGCCTGTAAGGTTTCGGCTGAGAAGTCAGCTGATAGCCTATGGCGTTTCGTTTGTATGTAACTTGTTGCCTTCTCTTTTGTAGCTTTTAGGATTCTCTCTTTATCTTTAATTTTTGACATTTTAATTATAATGTGTCTTGGTGTGGGCCTCTTTTGAGTTTATCTTGTTTGGTGCAGTCTGTGCTTCCTGTACTTGGTTGTCTGTTTCCCTCCTTAGGTTAGGAAAGTTTCAGCTATTATTTCTTTGAATAGATTCTCTGCCCCTTTGCCTCTCTCTTCTCCTTCTGGGACATCTATAATATGGATGTTAGTGCACTTGATATTGTCCCAGAGTTCCCTTAGACTGTCCTCATTCTTTTTAATTCTTTTTCCTTTTATCTGTTCAGCTTGGGTGGTTTCCTCTAGTCTTTCATCCAGCTCACTCATCCATTCTTCTATATCATCTACTCTGCTATTGATTCCCTCTAGTGAGTTTTTCATTTCTGGTATTGTATTCTTCATTTCTGATTGGTTCTTTTTTATATTTTCCAATTCTTTGTTGAAGTTCTCACTGAATTCATCCATTCTTCTCCCAAGATCAGTGAGCATCCTTACGAATATTAGTTTGTATTCTTTATCAGGTAGATTGTTTATCTCTGCTTCATTTCATTCCTTTTCTGAGGATTTATCCTGTTCCTTTATTTGGAACATATTCCTTTGTCTCCTCATTTTGCTTCTTTCTCTGTGCTTATATCTACATATTAGGTAGGTCAACTATGTCTCCCAATCTTAGAGAGGTGGCCTTATGTAAGAGATTCCTTATGAGGCCCAGCAGAGTGCTTCCCTCTCATCACCAGGTCCAAATGTTCCAGGAGTGTCCCCTGTGTGGGCTACATGTGTCCTTCTGTTGTGGCAGGGTTGCTCTTGCTGCAGGTGCACAAGGAGGCTAGGCTATCCCCCTGGCCTGCTGGTTGTAATACTCAGCTGTGTGTGGCTGCTGTGGTCCCTTCAGTCACTTTATTGGGTGAGGAGGAGCCCTAGCACAGTTGGCTACAAGGTCTAATAGCATACTCCTGTTGTAGTTTTTCTATTAAATGAGTAGGCCCCCAGCATGCCTGGTTGCTAGACTCAGGGGCTTACAATTGCTGTAGGCCTCTGGCCTGCAAGGCTGTTGTCAGCTCTCTCAGTAGTGAAACTGGGTGGGGCCTGCCCCAGGCATGGCAGCACACAATTTTTTTAGGTTTTGGGAGGTGGGGCTGATCTCCTATGTGGCTCTTTGAGAAACACAAGTCCACTGCAGCTGACAGAGGCTTATTATCTTTACAAACATCTCTAATACTAGAAAATTCCTCCTGCATAGAGTCCAGGAGTTCTGTTCTAGCCATGGGTATGAGTTCTGTTTGAGCAATATAGAGTAAGTATACTTGTCCTTGATGCAAATCCTCCCTTTCCAGAAAAAAGGTCTTTTGAATAAACCATTCTTCTCCCTCCTTTCCTCACATTGCACTGGTTACCTGCTTTTGTTGGTGCGTTCCCTAGCACATCAGCAGAGAGAGAGCTGTGTGGCAGTTTCCTTTGGGATAACAGAGTCTTGGTGATGGCAGCACATTCCTGGATCTCTGGTTTTGTATCTGCTGCTCTTGGCACAGTATTGGGTGCATAACAGAATCCACTATTAGGCACTAAATTGAATTAGCTCTCTGTGCTCTGTTTCACTTCTGTTTGCTAAATCTATTATCCATTATTTAAGTAAAACCTTCTTCCTTGTTATCCTCATTAGTAAATGAGAATATCTGGAGAAATGGTAAAAGGACAAAATAGCTTCAAGAATTAAATATCTATTACCTGCTGGACTATTATATTGGGTACTTTATTGTATTGAGTACCTACCTTTTATATTGGGTACTTTATTTAGTAATTTAATACATTTCTCCAAAGTCTTTTTGATGTGGAGATTATTATCCCATCTTACACAAAGAAAGGGAGGTTTTAGATTGTAAGGAACTTGTCTGAGGCCATACAGCAGGTTAATAGCATTAGGAATTAGAAGTCCTCCACCCTCTTCTCATCCCGCTTCTTCAGCTTAGATTGAGTGCCTGTGTAATATGCACCCACAGCAGGGGCCTTTTACCATCCCTGCACCTGTGACATCGTATGTGATGCTTGCTTACTGTCCTTCTTCTCCGCCCAGCAAGACACAAGAACCATGTCTAATCTGGCTCACATTTGTATCTGCAGTGTCTGACATACAATAAGAGTGTAATAAATATTCATTGAATAAATAGAGGAGAATCTCAATGACTACGTTTTAAATTCTATACCAAAAGAACTCTGAAAATTCTCATGTATTATCTATTAAGTCGTCATCATCTTTAATTTCAGACATTGAAACACTAAAAATCTTAAAAGTTTAGAGAATGGTCAGGATAATCGGGCTGTTATCCCATGACTAACCTGCATTTCCTGGCTTCCCAGTTCCTACCACTCTCCTCTCCTTAGACATCAGTGCCAAGCACTTACAGCCCCAACATAATGGCAGTTTGGGCACAGAATGGAGGGACAAAAGTGCCACTGTCACCAATAGTTTGGGCACCCCTTCCTCTCTCTAAGCAACAGATTTTGTAAGGCACACAACGTGGCCATACCTAGGAGGCAGTTTTACAGTGGCTAAGGATATTTTTCTAGAATTAGAGGACTCACATTCAAACCTTGGTTCTATTACTAGTCATGTGACCCTGAACAGAGTAGTTTATCTTCTCAAACCTCAGGTTCCCTGTTTGTAAAATGGGAATAAAAATGGTGCCTACAGGGCCAGCCCAGTGGTGTAGTGGCTAAGTTTGTGCACTCTGCTTTGGCAGCCCAGGGTTCACCAGTTTGGATCCTGGGCATGGACCCAGCACCATTCATCAAGTTATGCTGTGGTGGTATCCCACATAAAAGAACCAGAAGGACTTACAACTAGGATATACAACTATGTACTGGGGCTTTGGGGAGAAAAAACAGGAGAGAGAAAGATTGGCAATAGATCTTAGCATAGGGCCAATCTTCCTCACCAAAAAAAAATAATAGTAATAATGATGCGTACTTCAAAGAATTGTTAGGATTATATGAGATAATACATGAAAAGTACACAGGACAATATTTGGCACATCGAAAACATTCTATAAATGCTAGCTGGTAGTAGGAGAGAAAGTAGTAGCAACAGCAGCAATGCTGCATGCCCTCAAACCCCCATTTCCTTCCCAGTAGCAACAAAAACAGAATCTGGTAGGATTCTGCCCACACAGTTACTATTATAGGGTCCTGCCTTCCATGGAGTAGGGTAGATTTTGCTGGTGAGCAAACCCTGCTGAATGAATGAATCTTGATTACTTAATTTTGTTATCAAATTGACACACGACATCAGTCTTTGAGAAATAACTTTACAATTTTGTGTTTATTGCTTGCTGCAACAACATCATTTCAAGTAAAGGTTACAGAAGAATCTTTTTACTGTAGTCTTCTCAGAAAATGAAATTCACCACAGGACAGATAGGAAGCAGGTAAGTTGGTCTTTGTTTTCTCTGCAACCTAGGAAGAAAAAATAGTATCTTATGCAGCAAAGATTATGAAATGTTACAATATAGGTAATGGAAAGTCATGTACATAAAAAATTGTTAGCGGTAACTACGGTCTCTTGTAGGTCCAAACATCCTTTCTGTGGGAGTCCGGGTCTCTCTTCTCAGACGTGGTACGTCATTGCTCTATCTACACAACATGTTGTTCCTAACATTTCTGAATGTCTTACATCAACTGCAGGGGAGAGGGCATCCTTTGTATGTCTTTCTGAAATCACAGACATCTCACTTTTCATTTATGGAAATGCTGCAGAAGAGCCTTAGAGCAGATTGACTGAGGCCTGTCTGCCAATCCCCACCCCCTCCTCTCTGTCAACATTCAGAGATGCGATTGCTTTTCCTTTCTGGTCCAGACAGCTGAACACGCAAGCAGAAAGGCAGAGCAGTGGGTGCCTTTTGGCTGGTCAGAAAATTTCTTGAACAGTCAGAGACGTGTTAGCACAAATGCAGCAGAGCCACCCCATAAGGACGGATTGATACCCTGAGAAACTTCACAGGACCAACATCAGGGTCTATGAGGAACAAGCCATGTGGGATGAACCAGAAACAGACATTGAAGCAAGAGGGGGGAAAAGCCAGGTGGCCAAACAAGCTACAAAGCCATCCGGCATTTGATTGAAAGAGAAGGGATTACCTTTGATGGTATTTACTTGATGTCTCTCAAGCAGCCTGGCTTTTGGCTGCCAATTTTGGACCCTGAGAGGGAAAAAAAGAACAAAAAACACTTAGGGAGAAAAATTTAAGATATTGTTATTTAAATTTAGAGCAGCATGAATTCTTTTTTTTTTTTTTGGTGAGAAAAATTGGCTCTGGGCTAACATCTGTTGCCAATTTGAGGAAGATTGTCACTGAGCTAACATCTGTGCCAATCTTCCTCTATTTTATGTAGAAGGTGGCCACAGTGTGCCCTGATGAACAGTGCTAGGTCCCCGCCTGGGATCCGAACATATGAACCCTGGGCTGCTGAAGAGGAGTGCGTGAACTTAAGCACTATGTCACTGGGCTGGTCCCTGCCTACATTTTTTAAAGAAAAATTAAACCATTCTCATATTGTTCGAGGAGACAGCAAACACTCTTCAGGTGCTTATGGGAACAGACACCTCAATCCTTTTATGAACTGACAGAGAGTTCATCCTTCCCTTTATGTGACCTCAATGTAAACACTCAGTCAGATAAATGCTAGATATTGATTAATACCCTAGAATTAAATTAAGCATGTTTTTTAAAACTAATAATTTGTACTAAAAGAAGAATTCTCACAGAATGAGCTCTCACTCGGAAAAATAGAGGGCTCTCAGCCAAAATGAAAGCTGTGCGCATGTGTGTCCATGAGCCTGCATAAAGTATGTGAGTGTGCGTAAAGTATGTGTGTGCATGAATTGTGAGTGCATCTGGAGTGCAGTGGGTGTTGCTAGAAAATAAATAATCAGAAAGGAAGTTGGAAAACAGTGAAGAAGTTCTTCCAAGGAGCCATCCACTGGGGCTGACGTTCGCAGGTACCCGGGGATCCAGGAACACCATAAGTCGGTCACAGACTCCAGTCACTGGAGTGAAAACAAGCTAGGAGCGTGTCTCCTCTTTTTCTCTCCGCTACTCTTACTTCCCACTTCCTCACTTCACACACATGTACTCTCCACTGAGGAAGGCTGGGACAAGGCTCAGGATTTGACACGGCCACCCCCTGAAAGACTTCACTTCCTAACATCCTTCCTTCTCTCCGCCCTTTGGAGTGGTATGATTGCCTTTGCAAGTCAGCTTGACTACTTGTTTTATTAAGATAATGGATGACTCAAAACAGAAGAATGAGACCAATGGTATAATTCAAGGGTAATTATTACCATCTTCACTTACAGATGGTGAACTGCAGTTCAGTTTAAGTTACGTGACCTAGACTGCTGGAATTAGAACCTGGGTTTTCCTGCCATCTTTTCTTACACCATGTTGTCACCAAGAAGACAGTGCCCAAATCCTGACAGAGAGACGTCTGCGTATCAGTTGTGCAGCAACGGCTCTGGAGTACAGGCCTCAGAGACATTGCAGGGAGGAAGCGGGTCCTGTGGGGAGCTGTCGTATTTTCCCTGACCGGGAACAGCAGTTGAACTTCAGTGGAAAAGTAACCTAACTACCTCTTCACTGAAGCAGGCTTCAGGCCCCTCCGCTTTGCAGCACTTCTCCACCACGTTAGAGAAATCTGTAGGCAACGACTGGAGCTCCTCACCTCCAAGTTCAGGCTTCAGTTTCACTAAGTTGACAAGAAACCTGTGACCCAAAGATGTCAGACAGAATTAATTAACAATTTCTTTCTGAAGCTCCTCTCCTCCTAAATGCTTGTTACAGCGTCATATGACAGGAGGGGGAAGGGGAACGATTCGATTTAGGTGAGTGTAAACAGCTTAAAAAGTCCACATTTGAAAGGATCTCCTGAAACTTTTCTGTTAAACTTATGGGATGGATTCCATGGTAACATTCTTCGGAGTGGAGGGTTATATAATTAAAGGCAAAATGATATAAAAAATGTGAACACGTATTAGGTCTTCATTATGCACAGTATTGTAGAATATGGGACTACGTTTGATCTTTCTAGAAAATTTATGTCCAAAACAAGCTCCATTCCTCCTTCCTCAGTAACTGAATGTTGTTTTCACTTCACGTGATACAGACAATGCTTAAATCCGAAAAATAGGTCTTCTGCATTGGCATTTACAGCATTGCCTGAGAAAACGGAAATAAAATTCCTCTCCCTTTTGGGCCTCTCCTTTTTTAAAACACTAATTTGGATCCTCAGGGCAAACATCTATGACATTCTCCCAGGAAAATCCAATTCATTGTGAACCTACCTATGAGCCTTCTTGCTGGTTGCCCCAACTCACCTTTCCAAATCTCGTTCTACTGCCCTCTCCGAGTCTCTAGCAAAGGGAAAGACTAGCCAGGTTTGACTTATAAACAATGGCAATAAATATGCCCCTGTGTTTTTCTAAACTGGTGGAACTGGACAATTTGATGGAAGGAAGAGTAGCACCAAATTCCATCGTAATACCAAAATCCATAACAATAAACCTTCTCACTACTACATGGTGTGTCTTCAGGCTGAAGGAAAGGATGAAGTGGAGGGAACATACCTATCTTTCTTTCTCTGGAGCTCCTCTTTATGAGCCTGACACCAGTCTGCGTGAAAGGTAAATAACCCTTGAGAGGTAGATGGAGGTACATATGTTTTATCAGCTTCTAAGCCCTCAAAGCAGGGCCTTCTGAAGGCAAAGTCTGTTTTACAACAGTGGTCCACAGCAGGGTTGATGCTTCGATTTTCATTTATTCCGCATAACTCTCCAATAACTAAATCCACCTGTACCAAAGAAAGTTGGATTGGGGTTCTGAAATATGGTTAGATGAATAGTTAGATCTATTCTAAGATCCCTGTTCTAAGATCCCTGTTAACTTTACCCTGAAAAACCCATACACTCATAACATAACCCGTGTATAAGGAAACAGAGGCTGGGGGCTTAAATGGCATTATAAGAAAAGTTCAAGCCATAGCAATTTAGATGCCTATAGATTAATTTCTTGTTAACATATATACAAATGTGTAATTGTGAGCAAGGAACCACAAACAGCCAAATGAAAGTGGCAGCCAAACACTGTAGCCCTTAGATTCATTCTCCTCCTGGGATGTCCCCCAGGACACTCTCCACCTCAGCCCTAAAGAGATACACGCAAGTTGTGATTGGGCTGGAAGCAGCAATTCTCTTACCGACCTGGTGGGGCAAGAGGGAGAATTTGTAACACTGCCTAAAATTATTGTTTCCTATATCATTCTGAAACAATATTGTGATTCCTAAGCCATTTGCCCTAACAAATTACTTCTAATATAAATAAGGAGTCAGAAAGATGATTGAGAAAACCCCAAGAAAATATTTAAGACATTCTCCTTTGCTTCTTAGGATTTTTACATAGTGAGCCAAAAACAAAACTTGACGTTCCTTACTTAATGTTGAAAACAATCAAGAGAGGAAGATGGATAATCACTATAAATTAATAAGTACGATGTTATTTTGTGGGGGTTGAGGGGCATAGTCAAGTATGTGGACCACGCTCACCAAATTATCGACGCAGGCGAACTCCTCACTCAGCGTGCAGCAGGTGGTCAACGCTGTCACCATTTCCTTGCCAAGAAAGGTCAGTTCTTCAGTGGAGAGCTGGGGGGCTATCTTTGTGAATTTGATAAGGTAGCTGAAAGAACACTTGTCTGTTTGGTTCTGAACAAAAGCAGATACCCCTCTTTCCTTGTCTAGCGACTTGAAATCTTGACCCTTCAAGGCTGAGGACAACCAGTGTAAGGGCAACATGAACCTCAGCTCTCTCATAAAATGGTACAGAAACGTCTCTTCACTCCCTATTTTCATGCGCCTGCCTCCTAGATCTCTGTATTTTGGCTTCCTCCTAATTTCGTCTCAGAAACTCTCAGATTTGCTGTCATACTTTGCTGTCTTACCATCCTGTCTTACCTGTGAGTAAAGGGGCTCCTCAACAGCAAATATCTTGGCTAGCAAATAAAATCCTGCTTGAAACCTCTTGCATAGTTAATAAACATTTTCAAGGGAGAATTTAATAGATACATGTTAGAAAAGGATAGTCTGAGATGAAGGAAACTAAGATCTTTAATGGGCTGAGTTTGACTCCTCAGCTAAGAGTCAGATTGCAGAAATAGTGAAATCATATTTTTTGAACTGTGTTTTGTTTTGATTTGAAGATGTTTGTTTTCAACACACACTACATTAGCATGGTAGTTAATTAAGAAAATCAAGAATAAACTGTGTATTATTCATGAAAGCTCACAAGAGCACTAAAAAATAACTATGGAAGTGTTAAGCAAATCCAGAATTATTTCCACAAACTCAGTAAGATGGATTGAAACCAGGGGCAAACCACCTTTTCCTTGGGAAATTATAACAACCTGAAGTTTGCTCCATCCTCCCCATTCCCACCCCCAAAATGGGTCAGAATCCAGAGATTCAGGGTTGGGAGGAAGAAAGGTAAGTCCAAACAAAAACGAAAGTATAAGAGAACAATTTTTCCCAAATCCTGTATTTCTTTAATTTTCATTCCTGGTAAAGGCTTAGTACGACAGCTCAATGCGCATTCTTGAATTTTGTGCTTTTATTCTTTCCCAGAGTTTATGAATTCACCATAATTGAAAGACTGAGCTAAATTTTTGACTTGTGGCACTATTTTATCCTGGTCATAAGTGTTAACCCACTTGTGCAAACAACTTACTGGTATTTCAAGTCATCCTTCCCCAAATTCTGGACATGTTCACATTCTCGTTGTACTATCTTGAGGCTTCTCTGAGTTGTCTCATTGAATTTGTATTCCTGAGAATAAAAACAATCATGTTTATGAACATTTTATCTAAAATGTAATTATACACTCCATATTGACTTGTCAAATAACTTTTTAAAATTTATATAGTACTTTCAAACAATGATTACCAGACATTACTCACTAAATTGAATGTAGTTTTTAAATATATGTGTGTAAGAATTTGAATCTTTTCAATTATAGTTATAGATTCGTTTTTTGCTAAAATTTGAAAGTCCAAATTTTTCATCCTCATCTTGTACATTTTTTTAGAGTTTTCCAGGTTATGAAGTATCATGTAAATCTTATGTTGACAATGATCATATTCAATCTTCACTTTGAAGTGGCCATAGCAGTTATCATCTCATTTTTACATAATGAAAACTGGCCCTTTACATAATGAAGACTTGCCTAGAATTGCCTAGATAGTATTGCTACAGAACATTTCTAATCACATTTATCTTTATTTTATACCTTCTTTTTCATTATTTAGAATTAGAACTTAAAACCTCCAATAATTGTCTTCAAATATTTGACAAACTCTCTCTCTTGTGGCATAAAATTGGACATCTACTGAGTGGCCAACAGAGAGAAAAACTACACACCACTGGATGGATGCTGTTGGACAAATCTGTCTACACACGGAAAAAGAATTTCCACCACTATGATTCACTAGCACCAAGGATCAGGAACAGACCTCCTCTTCAGAACAGGGGCAGAGTGGACTGAAACGCGTCTTCTTACTTCCTTGCTCGAATATGAATGAATGTAAACTGGCTTTTATGGCAAGCGGAAGCAATTTTTTAAATAAAGCAAAAGGAGTATATATCAAGTGAAAGAGAAACAAATCAGAAACGTCAAATAATTAATTTCTATAATACATAAGTGCATATGAATTGATATTAAAAATACACTAATTTCAACAGGAAAATGGGTAACAGACATGAACAAGTTGTTCATAGGAAATTTATAACTACACTAGCTGAAATCATATGGGAAAAGCTTAGCTTCATTAAAAAATCAAATAAATGCTTAAAACACAGCCACTCTTTTTTACATATAAATCTAGCAAAGCTAATTTCCATGTGCAGTGTTGGTGGAGGTGGGGTGAAATGAGCATTTTCAAGCACTGTTGCAGGACTATCTGCTGGTAAAACTTTCTGGAATGTAACTTAGCCATTTGTATCAAATTTTTTTTAAAAGTCTATATATTTTACCTAATAATTTCCCTTCTGATAATCTATCTTAAGAAAGTAGTCATAAACGTTAATAAAGATAGATGAAATAAGATACTCATCTCGGGGTTGCTTATAAAATTTTTTGTAAACACCCTAACTAAACATCCAAAATGTCCAACACACAGTGGGAGGGTAGTTAAATTATTATAATGGGATACCATCATTTCAAATAAAGTGTATTTTGAAGTCTGTTTAATTACATAAAAAGTTTTCTATAAAAAACAGATCCAAAAATTTCTGGGACCAGCCCATTGACATAGTGCTTAAATTCACATACTCCACTTCAGTGGCCTGGGGTACACAGGTTTGGATGCCATGTGCGGACCTACACACCACTCATCAAGCCATGCTGTGGTGTCATCTCACATACAAAAAATAGAGGAAGATTGGCACAGATGTCAGCTCAGTGACAATCTTCTTCAAGTGAAAAAGAGGCAAATTGGAGGCTGGTGCAGTGGGGTAGTGGTTAAGTTCACGTGCTGTGCTGGGGCGACCCAGGGTTCACCAGTTTGGATCCTGAGCACAGACCCATGCACTCTCATCAAGCCATGCTATGGTGGCATCCCACATAGAAGAACCAGAAGGACTTACAACTAACATAAACAACTATGTACTGGGGCTTTGGGGAGGGTAGAAAAAAAAAAAGATGTAGGATTTGCAACAGATGTTAGCTCAGGGCCAATCTTCCTCACCAAGAAGCATACCTTTAAAAAAATTAAAAAGAAAAAAGAGGAAGATTGGCAACAGATGTTAGCTCAGGGACAGTCTTCCTCACCAAAAAAAACAAAAAAAAGGCCAAAAGTTTCTTAAGAAAGTACTATTCAAATCTTATATATATATACGTATATGCACATATATATATATGCATAGATGCATAGAAAAGATGAAAGAAAATGTTAATTACAGCTATTTCTCTGTGACAGAAAGTTTTTGGTTTTTTCTTTGTAACTTTTGGTACTTTCCTAATCATCTTTAATAATAATTTATTACTTTTTCAATCATAAAAAAACAATATGGTTCAATAAAATACAGAGTACATAAAGAAAAATATAAATGTAAAATATTTAATAGAAAGAGTTTTTTGCACTGACATGCAGGATTGGTAGTTCAAAACATTATGCATATCCAAACTGATGACTGGTCTTCCCGCTGGTCAGCTTACACTGAATTTGAAGTAGACTCAGATTGGTCAATCACATTTCAACCCCCTCAAACTTTGATATAAATTTTTAAGTGTCTCTGGTTTTGCTGTGTTTCCTTCTCTGAGTCCACAACAATGGAACCTACCGCATTGCCGTAACAGTCTGGAGGGTTCTCTGTAGTGCAGCACTCTTCCAGGAGGTCCTCATACACTCTAGCAATTCTTAAAAGTTCAGGTGTAGACAGTTCTGGATGTCTTCTTGAGTATTCAAAAAGAAACCTGTGATGTATAAAATACTCTGGATATTAGAACTTAGAGAAAGAGCAAAACACCAAATCTCGCTATCTTTTAGTCTGATCAGACCTTCTAACGATGAGGCTGCTTTCAAATGCTACGTTCCTTCTCTGGTTTGGTCAAGGAGTGAGTGAAGAGGACGTTCTGACTGCAGGAGATCATTTTACAAAGATTCTCTTCCATGTTATGTTTCAAACTATCAATGCATTTACTACTAGGGAGGATAGAATTATTAGTTATTCAGAGTTAATTATTGGAATGATTTAACCCATAAAACATCAGACATAGTATATCATGCCACCAATACTTCAGAAGATACATATGGAATGTAATTCTGCTGGAAAACACTTTGAAACTTCCAACTTGAGATGGTGGAAATATGACTTCTCCCCACGCCCAGTGCCGCCTTGGTGAGAGATCATGGAGCAGCCTGTGCCCGTGACTTCATCCTGTCACTTCTCTACTATGGGAAAATCACTCCTGCAGCTCTAAATCACTGGCAGTGGTTTCCACGGCCTCAATGAGAGGCTCCAAGGGTCTAGGTAGGTGTGATTCGGGGAGAAAGTGGGAAAGGGAGAGAAAAGAGGCTAACATTTATTAAGCCCTTGGTAGGTGCAAGGCATTAGATCGTGCTTCGGTCATAGGAGCTAAAGATCTACTTCCTGGTCTTTACAAACACTTTCTCATTGACTTTCACTTAGTCCTCAAGGTAAGTACTATTTTATAGCTGAGGAAACAAAGTCTCAGACCAGTTAAGCACCTTGCTGTTAATGGAAGTATAAAATTTGAACCTAGGTCCCATGGGATATCTACTTAATTCTTTTTTAAACTAAGCTGACTCTCTTCTCAAAGGAGGGGTGTCTTGGGGCTGGCCCAGTGGCACAGCGGTTGAGTTCGTACGTTCCGCTTCGGCAGCTGGGGGTTCACCAGTTCAGATCCCGCATATGGGCCTACACACCCTTTGGCAAGCCATGCTGTGGCAGGCGTCCCATATGTAAAGTAGAGGAAGATGGGCACAGATGTTAGCTCAGGGCCGGTCTTCCTCAGCAAAAAAAGAGGAGGATTGGTAGCAGATGTTAGCTCAGGGCTAATCTTCCTCAAAAAAAAACAAAAAAAAAAGAGGTGTGTCTTCTCTAAGTACCTCAGCTGTGCTATTTACAGTCTTCTTCATAAAAGACCGCTGTCTAGTCATTCAAAACAAGTTAAAAAGGTCCCCCATGTTTTGTGAGGGCAATACCTCACAATGGCCTATCAAGTCTAGGAAACACTTTTCATCCCTTTTTATTTTGCAGCCTTTAATTCTCCCGATTAATCTTGGTTTTTCTGACATCATGTCTCTTGCTTCCCCATCTGCCCCCTCTGTCCCATTTGTGGGATATATCCCCATAGCCTAAAGCAGAGGTGTTTAACCTTCAGAGAATCAGGGGCTCCTTGTATCTGATGTAAGCCATGGACTTTTCTTTAAGAATAAAATTACACCTAGAAACGCCCCACCAAAATATTGCAAACAAAAACCCCTGGCAGCCTACCCTAGCCAGGCAGATCCACTGAGATCTTGCGTCAAACGCTTACGTCCAGAAAGACTGCATTTTAACACTCTATTGCTGGCTCAGCACGCTCACTGTTGGTCTATCATTTCTCCCCGCTTCGAACACTATGTTGTAATACTGACGATGATGATGATGATAATGATAAAAATTCCTTCCATTTAGCGAACACGAGTCAGGAACAAGTGAAATGCATACATCTATCATTTTGTTTCGTTTATTTGACTTAATATCCGTGACTCATGGGAAGTAATAAAGCTCAGTGGTTACAGGAGCAGGAATCTGGAGCCAGACTGCTTGCGTTTGAATCCTGGCTCCGTCACATATTAGCTGTGTGACTTTGGAGCAAGTTAATTAACCTCTGTGCCTCAGTTTCCTTGCCTGTAAAATGAGGATAATAAAAGCATTCTAACCTCAGAGGATTGTTTTGAAAATTAAATTGGTTAGTAGATGAGAAGCACTTAAAATTTGGTAAGTATTCTTTAACCTATATCTTTGTTCCAGACCTCCTTCCAGAGCTCCAGGATCACAAATACATTTGTCTAGTGACATTTCCAACTAGTTACTCTACAGAAATCTCAAAGTCAATGTGCTCAGATCCAAACAGATTCTCTTTCCCACAAAACCTTCACCCATACTTCCCATCTCATTGAATCTGAAAACTACTTACCCAACCACCTAAGCCCCAAACTGGTATTCATTCCAGATGAAGTTTCTAAAAGACAAAAGTGATTTTGTCCTTCCTTATTCTTCGGTGAAAATCCTTCAATAGCATCTTGTTAGTTTGCTTGCCTTCATAATCTGACCCCATCTGCCTGACACTACCCTCGCCTCTCACTGCAAACACCCTACTCACAGCCACAAATACATCAAATAGTTTTATACTTCTATCTCTGCTCTACCCCTTCTGTCCAGATTACCAAAATTTCTTCAAGTACCTCCTCCCTACCAAGCCTGTCCCGGGTCCCCAGTTCAACTGACCACTTCATCCTCTGTCTCCACATTACCTATCACATTGGGCTATCAGAAATAAAAGAACATTTATTGCTCTCATTTATTTATAAGTCTATCTCTTCCCACATCACACTCCCTATTGATGAAAGCTTACTGGGGACAAAAATCCTGCCTAACCTAGTAAAGTCCTTGGATTATATTTCATTACCGATAAACTTTGAATGAATGAATATTGTTATATGAATTTTGTGTATGACAACCTAAAACACAGAGAGGTTAACTTGTCCCAGCGACTCAACAAAAACTCAAATCTAGTCCCTTTGGCTCCAAGACTGCTACCTTTCCCCTGAATAGCTGCAGGGTGGCATAGCATGGCAGTTAATCCTCAGCTTCTTGGGCCAGAAACCCTGGGGTCAAATCCTTACTCTGACACTTTTAGCTGTGAACTTTGAACAAGTTGCTTAACTTCTCTGTACCTCAATTTTCTTATCTGAAACGTTGGGGGAAATCATGCTTATTTTACATGACTGTTACGAGAATTAAAATAGATAATCCATATAAAGTACTTAGCCTGTTGTCGGCACATATCAAGTACTCAATAAATGTTAGCCATCACTATAGCAGTTGCATTTTCTTAAAATCATGTGAAAATGCTATAATCTATAACCATGATTTTTTTTGATTATGTGACACCCAATGATTTAAAAGGTTCCCATTCCTTCCACTCAAATTAGCCAAAATAGGTTAAATCATAAGTTTCTATTTGCCTTATAAATTTCAATATAGAGTTATGTTACTCAGCCATGAAGATGTCTGGGTTAGCATCTCGTTGTTCACACACATTTTCATTTTCAGTAAATTTTGCTTCTCTTAGAGATAAGTCCTTTGGTCTATCATCTTTATTGGAGTAAATTATGCACTCTCCGCGCTTTGGTATTTTCTCTTCACAGCAGTCTTTGATTTTGCTGGAGATGGAATCTTGTTTCGAACAAATATGGCTCATAATCTTGCTCTGTACCAAATAAGAATGAGAAATGACTTTATTTTTATAATTTCTTCAGGGCTGGATCTTCCTTCATACTAGAATGATTGCATGCAAAACCAACCATAAACATAACATCTGGAATTGCTTCATCAGCTAATTTGAGAGATAATATTTATTTAAGTTTGGTATTAATTTAATACATATGAAGTTTCATATTAATGGAAGCTTTATTTCTCAGAATTTTAGATGATGTATTATGAAAAATAGACTATTATAAATTCACATTCATTGCTACATATTAATCTTTTAAATACTATACCCTTACTCCTCTGATATATTGGCATTTAAATTTTAAATATTGTTTCTTTCACCTGTGCTCCAGTGAGGGCCACCAAAGATGTTATTGTAATACAGTCATGTGTCGCTTAACGACAGGGATGTGTTCTGAGAAATGCGTCGTTAGGTGATTTTTTCATTGCACAAACGTCATAGAGCCTACTTACACAAACCTAGATGGCATAGCCTATTACGCACCTAGGCTACTAATCTTATGGGACCATCGTCATAGAGGCAATCTGTTGTTGACCGAAAAGTCGTTATGCGGAGGATGACCATGTCTATAATCCTAGATTTCTTTTCTTGTGGTCTGAAACTACATTGCCAAGCACGCTGTTGAAACTCAATAAGTATTTGATAAGTGAAGGAAAGAACAGTAAACAAATGAACCACTATAGCAACTACCAGATAAAGACTTCTTAAGCATAAGAAGCTGTTCCACTCGTTGTCATTTTCCTACAGATAGTATTAATTTGAAGCGGTTCAAATTATCAACGGTACAAAATACAAAAGTTACTCTATCTCCTCTTCCTGCTCTTCCTCCCAATTGTGACCTCCACATAAAGTTATGGGAATAAAGGAGAGTGTGAATTATCTTATTTACACATTAGTTGGATGATTTTTCAAAAACTGATCTGGCCTCTAGTCCCTTCTCCAGACTCTCCAGAATGAGGCTGCACATTTTTCCTTCTCTCTGTTCCAGCTTCACCTGAACCACGTTGAGTTCCATCAAAACACCTGGCCTCTCTGACTTTGCTCAAGGGGTTCTCCTGTCTGAATCTTCTGCTGGTGAACACTGAAGGTGAGGAATGGGATGAAGAGCTGGGCTAGGGTGAGAAGCCGAGTGGGGGTTGGCATCATGTTTCCAAAAAACCACATAGGACCAGCGAGCCAACCTTTGCAAACGCATACACGTCTCACCTAAGGCCATCATTGTACCAGGCAACACATCTCTTACTGCCTGGGAGTTCAGTTCTATTTTGAATGAATTACAATTCAATTCCTCTTATTTCTCTGTGAAGGCATTAAAGAAGGGCATTAACGATATGATATGATCCCGTGGTCTCAGCTGCAAACTTCATAGAAAAATTTTCACTTATGTCCTAATTTAGTATATTATATTTAATATTATAAAAACCACATCCTCATAAACAATCAAATAATACAAAAATAAATAGCAAGTGAGATTGTTTTTAATTGCAGTTAATTCTAAATTCTAAATTTAGATTTCTAAATTCTAAAACTCAAGTTATTTAATTAACATACTATCTCAGTATGAATTTAAAACAATAAAATAATAAAAAGTCACTAAGAAAAAGCCTAATTTCAACTAAGTAGTCAGGATATTTTTAATGAAATTGTTACCTTTGTGTGCCTGAACAACTTAAACTAAGTCAACAATATACGTATTAGTATATGCCTTAGAGAATCACGTTGAAGAACAGAGTTATTTTAAATTAACATGTCACTTATTTGGAAAGACTGCTCCTAAACAGCCTGAGGACACTCAGAGAAAGCAGCTCTTAAAAACATGATGGTAACAGGGGCTGGCCCCGTGGCCGAGTGGTTAAGTTCGCGCGCTCCGCTGCAGGCAGCCCAGTGTTTCGTTGGTTCGAATCCTGGGCGCGGACATGGCACTGCTCATCAGACCACGCTGAGGCAGCATCCCACATGCCACAACTAGAAGAACCCACAACGAAGAATATACAACTATGTACCGGGGGGCTTTGGGGAGAAAAAGGAAATAATAAAATCTTTAAAAAAAAAAAAAAAAACATGATGGTAACAAATCCTCCTCTGAGTTGTACTATTAATTTCTAATATCTCTACAAGAAGATTTGCAACATTAAAGAAAACTTCAGTCTAGCCTGAATGAATGTTCACAAATTCTAAATCCATGAAATTTTATGTCAAGGGCAGTTAGCCACGTAAAATACAATCTGCTGAGTAATCTAAAAACAATCTTATGTATAAAACTGCCCCAATGTGTTATTTGGGCTTATTTGTTAACATTTTATTTTTTTATTTTATTTATGTTATTATTTAACCATTTATTAACATTCTGATTTCATTGTAGTAAAAGTAGCCACATGTTAGGGCAACTTCAGAATAAAAAACGGCTGTCACAAATCACTATTCTTACTTGGTTTGAGAGAATATTTACCCTGCGGCGGATGCACTTCACAGCATCCCCTTCACAGCATCCTTCATACTTGGAAGAAACATCTTCTAGGAGGGAGGTAAGTTCCTTAAATTCAATCTTGGGAAATTTTTGACTAAGTATAGCAATGTTTCTGGAAAGAGATTGATAAACCACTAAAACAACTTGAACAGCAAGTAAGACAAGAAGGAGTTCTTAGCTGATACAGTCCAAAAGAGCTGCAGTAAGCATTGGTACCCTTGCTTTTACATGCATGTCTTTACCAAACAGCTGTTTATACACTGCGCAGCCTGTGTGATCACTTTGAAAATCCTAGGCTGGTATTTTGAGTCCTGGATCAGGACTAGAAAAAAAAGGCCTGAGAGATATGCTCTCTTTCATAATTTTTATAGCAGAACACATCTTGTAAGGACCACTGTTTCCTGTTGTGAGCCCATGGCAGGCATGAATAATTCATCCCAGAGCCCTTTCTTGCTAATCTATTTGAAATCTCAGAATTTTTCTCACGATATTGCACCTACATCATTACTAATCGGTTAGGGTGAACACTTGAGATAAAATTTATCATTATAAGATTGTTTCCTAGTTATTAAGGTCAAAGATGGATGGATAAGTCAGGTCTAAAGCACTTAGAGTTTTTAAAATCCTGGTTGGGAACTCCCAGGCCAATTCAGATTCCCAACTAACCAAACAATATCTCAGAAATAGCTCTCTTTCTCTCTGGGGTCTCCCCTTTCTCTCTGGGGTCTCCCCACATCCCAGGCCTTCTCTCATCCTGACCTAATGTCCTGGTCCTGAGCCATCCACAGAGACTGAGTGCCACCTCAAAACCCCTAGGGAACTAGGAAGAGTACAAATAAAGAGACATCAACAACATAACAAAGTGGAACACAGACAAGAAAATATTAGTAGAGACAAGATACATCTTATAAAACTCACATAGATTTTAAGACTTGTGGTCCAAATTTCACAAGTGCCCCACAGACATTTTTTTGATAAGAAGATAATGCTTTTAAGTATTGTATGACAGGTTCTGCCTGAAGGAGAGAGAGAAAATTATGTTGAAGCAAGAGCAAAATCCCGCTATTCTCCTACTTCTTACCTCCCTATCAACCAAACTATTCCAAGCTTTGCTCAGAAACAGAAAATCTACGGGATTTTTATCTTAGTAAATTTACATATCAAAAGAAACATGCATTTGTGGCATATTATAAAGGTGGGGCCAGTTTTCCTGAAGACTGAATTGCAGTTGGTGGAAAGATGAGTGGTGTGGTGTGCTGTGAGCTTGTCCATCTCTACTGAGATGATTAAATTTTATGGGGAGCTGAAAGAGGGCTTGTTCAGGATCGAGGATAAAATGTCATCTTTCGTTCACTCACTAGGGCTTTCTTCCAATTTACAAGGAAGAAAAGGCCAGAAGAGAGACCCAGGATATGGGCAATTGTCTTTCAAGGGTCTCAAGTAATAAGAAATTTAGATTAGTAGCAGGTGGCTAATGGATTGGAAAACCAGCGACAGTGGCAAGAGAATGATTGATAAATGGTAAACAACTCTTTCGCTATAATTTGATTCTCAGTAAGGAGCTGCAGTTTTGGGTGACTCCTAATTCTTTTAATGAAATAAGTGTAATACCCACCTTTGTTCGAAAGCAGTTAGCTTTGTCTTGTTCTTCACAACACGTTTTAGCCATCTCTTCAAAACGAGTAGCTACAGTTAGAAGCGTAGGGGCGAAAACAAACGGGTTCCTTCTGGAAACTTCATAAATACAACTATAAAAGAAAAAAAGAAGGAGGGAAAGGGAAAACACAGTAAAGAAATGAAGGAATGGTAGGCAAGGGAAGGGAAGAAAAGACAGGAAAAGACAAGATCAAGTAGTGAAAAGGAAGGTAAGAGGAAGAAGGATTTTTCGTTATAGAAGGATTTCCCATTATAGAAGCCTTCAATGTAAGGCAGCATTATCCAGGCTCCAACAACCGTCCTACCATTGAGACTATCAACTCCAAAATAAGAGAGAAGATTACAGTCCTACTCCTGAACACTAAGCTACAGCTGTTCTCTTTCCTTCCCCATGCTCCCAGACAGACAGTCAGCAGCTCTCCCTTCCATCTTCAAGGAACAGCTGCCTTTATACACTCCTTCTGAGACTCAGGGATCATACGCACTTATGTTCAAATTAACTTGTAGTTTAGGTTTTGATAAGCACATCAGCTTTCCATAAAAATTCTCTGCTTCTGCAATTACTGCACTCTTTAAAACAGAGTTCTGCTAAACATTCCTTGATTTCATGTTTGTTCTGGGTAAAAGCTGTGCCTTCCCTCTGGGAAGACTATATTGTTTCTTCCAGCAGCAATTTGGCACCATGAACATACATCTGTTCTAGGGCTGATCACATTAGAAAATACACATCATTAATGAAAGAATCTTGGAAGCAGGTTTCATAACTTGTTCATGTTTGTATCCTCAACACTGAATACAGAATCTGACCCACAATATGAGTTGAAAGAAATAATCAATCAATGAACCCAGTTATGTTCTTTTGGAATAGATATTGGATTGAGCCTGAGAACAATTCCTCAACTAGATCATTTTTTCTACTAAAAGTAAACTTACTTATTTAGAAAAGATTCTCTGTTATTTTTATAAGTCTGGCATTTCTCTTCAAGATCCAGAGTAGGGAGAGGAGGCAGAAATCCTACATCAGATTTCTTATTATGGAAGAAACAGCGTTCTCTTTCCAAGTCAACCATACTGCAGCAGTGTGAGAAATTATACTTTTGTGGCAGCCCCTTCACAGCACATGTCTTTTCCAGTAAAATATCATTCTGGACAACAGAAAAGTAAAAGACACTTTTATTCATTGTAAAACTTCTCAACCTTCTGAGATAACACAATGGATACAAGGAGTGGTGAGCATCACCCTTTGTGAAATATTCCAATTTTCCCAATATTACCAGCAAAGCGTCTTTACCCGAAACCTTGAAAACCTTTGGGGACCCTTCTCTATCCTATCCTGAGGCCCTTTAACCTCTTAGTCTTTCTTTGCTGCCTACTTTTCCCTTACATAATGACTTTTTTCCTCCCTCCCAAGGTGACAGGGTCAGAGTGAGAATGCGTTGGTAAAGCATTTAGTCATAGTGCTTAGTAATAGTTTTCTAGAGATGCAGATGGTGACTCTCTCTGGGGTAGGCCGAGAAAAGGGGTGTGGCAGTAGAGTACATATTGAGAGACAGCTGAGGAGAATAACTCTGTACCTCTATGTGCTTTGCCAGGCTATTGGCTGCCACCCTGCCTGTATACACACATGAACGGAAAGCTCTAGCCAAGTACTCCTGTGCATCATAATACAGAATTGTGTCTCTCCTAGGAAGGTAGCTTGTCTGAAATACTGAAGTCAGACAAAATAAAAATGAGGGGCCTAGAGCGTCTCTTTTTTAATATTTTCAAGCCCCAAATTTTCTCAGTGTTGACAAATGAGTTCGTTTGTTTAAGAAATGCAAACAATTTACTTACAGTTAATCTCGGACAGTCGGGGAGTGTCACTTCACCTGAGCATTGACCTTTGTATTTCGTCATGATTTTTACCAATCTGTCTACTTCTTCAAAAGATGCCTCCTGAACATACTGAGAAAATGCAATGACGGTGCTGCAACAGTCCACAGGGCACACAGTGAGCACCTGCAGAATCCCCACGTACGGCCAACGAAAACTCGTAGGAACATCCACTTGCTGACCAGTCTCAGGAAATTATCAAAGTGTGAAAGCTATAAACTTTACAATTTCTTCACAATTCAATTTCTCCTTCTGAATTTTATGATTAATATGGTATTTACTTTTTTTGATAAGCTTTCTACCTAATTAAATTACTTTTGAGAAGCATTAACTTTCCCAGAATAGATCAGATGAGATTATGACAAACACCATCATCATCAAAAAGAGTTTAGAGAAACTTACATATATCCAATATTCTCCTCTATAAATTTCTGGGTGATACTGGCATCATCTGAAAAGCAAAGATATTTAGGTTATTATATATCCTGACATGTTAATACTTCCCCAATAAATAACTATGCATGATATCTAAATTTACAAAGTATGAAATATAAAGCTGATGGTAGAAAATAATTTGGCATATTTGACAAGAAGAAGAGAAGTCATATGAACCAAATATGAGACCTTAATCATAGCTGATGATGTGCTTAAGAAGTGACCAGACTTTAGATTTGCCATTGATGGCTCCTTAGCCACAGATGTCAAATACATTCACCATTTCCATATCCATCATGTATAACTAGAAAGTAATATGAAGAGTAACTGATATGTTATGTAATGCCATGACAGGACCCAATGAGAGATGCCATAGCATGCTGGTGGTCAGTACAGTCTCTAGTGTTAGCCAGACACAGATATTTAGGTGATCTCTAGACTAGTCTAAAATCATTGATTCCCTCCCAGTGAGCGTATACTAAATCAGAGCACATTTACACTTGTCCACATAGACTAGTTTTATGGAGTCCTTACTTTTGCAAAGTATTGTGCTGGACACTGTGAGGCCATCAATGATGACTAAAACAGCTCCCCTGGATCTCAGGTTCCTAAGTACTCCCATAGTGCAAATGACTCATGAACATAACTACAATCCAAATTAGAATGAGTATGACATTCTAAAGTAATGTGGGTAAGTATATGACAGGAATGTTTTTCGATACCGGATGAAGAACCAGAAAAGGATTATAGTAGGAGTTGTGTATGAGTCGAGTCTGAAAAAATGTACAAGATTTCAGCTAACAGAGAAATAAGGAGGCTCATCTTTCTGTGTGAAGAGAATGATGTGAGTAAAAGCACAATGGTGAGAAATCTTGGGGTGTTTTGGGGGAAAATCAATTAATCCACTTTGATAAGAAAGTGGGTCATAAAGAAGAATCATGGAACCCAGGATACAAAGGACCTGGGTCCAGAATGTGGGAGACTTAAGGAATTTGGGCTTCAACTGGAAGGCATGAAGAGCCAGTGAAAATGTTTATATGGAATAGTAATATAACCATTTCTTTATGCTAAGAAATACCAGCCAGGTAGTGGTATATCTAATATGCTGGGATCTCCCACAGTGCCTGACAAATAGAAAGTGACAAGAACTATTTGTCAAATAGATGGATGGAAGAATGAATGGATGGATGTAAAAAAGCAAGAAGCCCATTAGGGGACTTTTGAAATTGTCCTATTGAGAAGTCAGCAGGACATGAATTTTAGTAGTATAATGGAAATGCAAAGGAAAACACAGATGCAAAAGATGTTAGAGATAAAAATCAACAAGATTTTTGAACAAGTTGTTACAGGGTGCAAAGGAGAAGGAGAACTCAAGAATGGCCGGTCTTTTCAAATCCTGTGACTAGTCCCACTAGCAGGTGCTGTGAGGGGGTACTAAATTGAGTAAGACCATCCTCATCCTCAGGGCCATTTGGAACACTTATGGTACCTTTGTACAAGTTTAAAAAGGTGCTTTTTCCAGGCCAAGAGATTACAAAAAGATGTCTCCTCTGAACAGACGAAGTTCAAAATGTTTCCCCTTTCGGTAGACTTAAAACTTGCCGTTTCCTCCAGGCTGACCTCATCTTGGCCAGGCTTGGGGAAATGCACAGACTGGGGGACACTTACGAACTGGACAGCTGGAGGAAGCAGTGTCTTGTATACCCTAAAAATGTTTACTTCTTAGTTGGGACATACATTGGACAACCAAAGTTTCCAGAAAAATCCCAACCCATATCTAATGGTCCACTGTTACCACACACTATACACATTTGCAAGAAATACGAATATTTTCAAATCCAAATTATATCTCCCAGCAGCACTTTCTATACTGCCATAAGGCTGGTGACAATTTTCTGGGTGTGATAATTGTCTCTGTCTATAGACTGGGTAATATGACCAACAAAATACAAAATCTGGGAAGGTTAGTTCAGGATGTCTGATCAGTACATATAAACTAGCAGGAGGGAGAAAAGAAAACAAGTGAAAAATTAAATTGAAAGAAAACAACATTAAAAAAATAGAAATTATCCCAACTTAGTCACTCCTTAGCTGATATACAAGTAAATTTCTTACCTACATCTTGAAGCTTTGTGGGCAGGGTTAGAGATTCAGTCAAAAAGAACAAGAAAATAACAAAACCTGCAAGTGTTAACTGTTTCATTATTTTAGAAATCACATTCACAAAAGAAAGTAATGTGACAAAGGAAAATCAAGTTTTTATATTATTCTTTGACAGTATTAGTAAAAAAGTAACCTGCTTAATCTATTTCTCATATACCTCATATTTGATTTTTATTTGATCACACTGCAGAATTTTTTGCTAATTATTAACTAGGAAAAAATTATCTCTGTGTTTCACTGGAAAAATCTATTGAGTTAGAAAAAAAGTCCACAGGTTAAGTATGCACAATACCTAACCAAATAGACGGCCAAAAAAATCTTGAAGTATTGCAGATGCTAGAGGAAAAGGACTAGAATAAACAATTCACCAAAGAGGAAACGCAACTAGAAAGATGCTAAATTTTGCTGGTAATGAAAGGAAGTTAAATTACAAAGTAATAATTTTTATATACCTGATAGAATTAGGAAAAAAAACAATTAAGATATCTAATTCTGGTAAATATATAGCAAAAAGGCCTCCATATAATCAAAGCTTTAGGAAAACAACTTTATAATAAGAATCAATAGTCTTAAAGATATTTATGTTATTTGAACTTATCACTCAAATTCTGGGAATCTATACTAAGAACATGACCCTAAATATTTGAAGTACATCATAAAGAAAGAAACCTATCTTTTAGTTATGTCCACTAAAAGGGCCTGAAAGCAATAGTAACCAAGTAGCAAGAAGCACATTTAGTGCCCACATCTTGGGTTCTAAACATTCCTCTGTACTACAAGGATCCTGGACTTCTTAAAGAAATGAATGATTCTAGGGCTGGAACATGAAAAGTATAAGATGAGCTGAGAACATCAACCCAGAAGCTAAAGAAGTGCCCCAAAGCTGAGGGACGCATATCAAAAGGAGATAGAAGACAGTGGGACAATTCGACAATTAAAATAACAACAGGAAGGGATCACAACCCATTAAATTTTTGAAAAAGAATTCACAAATTTATATCAATACAAAATTAAAATAAAATTGGGGGAAGGAAAAGCTATTCTCTACAGAAGAATGCCAACTAACAAACATAGAAATAAAGCATAACAGTTTGTAACTACCCTAGTAATAACCGATTTAGGCCAGTTTCATGAATGGATGCTAAAGTCACTGGTGAGAAATTATCCGTCAATAGCATACTTACAGTTTCAAAGCGTCGCTCCATGGATCACTTATTAATTACAAAAGGAAAGAGACATCTTTACAGATGGATAAGTAAATAGTGGTATGGTCACTTTATGGATTAGTATTTGTCTTTAAAGTTAATAAATATAAAGAATATGTAGTAACAGGGGGAAATATTTACTATATAACATTTAGAGAAAGAGCAGAATCTAAAATTTTATATGTTATGTGTACAAAATGGTAGAGTGAACAGATCTATTAGGCCAAAAGAAAGGGAGAGAGAGAAGAGGAGGGTGAGAGAGAGAGAGAGAGAGAGAAAGTGGGGAAGGAGAGCGGTGGTGGAGGTAGGGGGAGAGTAGAGACAGAGATTGATTTTGTCCTCAGACAGAGAATTATGCAACTGGTATGGTCAGCATCTTTGGTTGCAGCCAGTGAATGTTACTGACTGTGCTGACCTCTAATTGGCCTTTTGTCAAGGGATACAGGCTGTTTCTAGGTATATTCAATTATTAGTCAGAGATCAATATGCTTTTTACTTTCTTTTCAGATACGTTATTTATTAATTCTGATTACTGGTTCACGCCAGGCAATTATGAGAAGATGGCTCCAATGCATCCATTTCACAAATCTAACCTTCCCCATTTCTGATAAGAATATGATTTTTATAACCACCTGAACTAAAATAGCAGTCTGGGCCTTGTGAAAATCTTAATGTATTTAAACTGGTTTTCTTCCTGGTCATTTTGACTTTGCCGGGAATTATTTAGCTGCTAACTCCCTCATAAATGGGTAATAAATTTTGAAACTTACTCAGATAAATATGCCTAAGAAATTTTGCTTCAACAGTATAGACACATACACACAGACGCTGAAAAAAGAGAAAGACGGCAGTATTTTCAAAAGCTTGAGAAAATCCTGGACGTTGTAACACAGATAGGATGAAAATGATAGGGAAAATAGATAAAAGGAAACTTCAAAACATGGAGGATGAAATCAGTTTCTCCCAAGACCATTCCAGAGAAGCTCTGAGTCTAAAGGCTATAAAGAGCAGATACAGACCAGAGGGAACTAACCGGGAGAATAAGCTAAAAAGCTATTCTCAACAGCTAAATTAGAAGACGGCACTACTTCCTCCTTGCTTTCTCTACCACGACACACACACACACACACACACACACACACACACATACACACACACACACAGAAAGCATACTTAGGTGACAGTGGTTGGTGTCTTTTACCTCTAGGTTAAAATCCCAAAATGACTTTTCCTTAATTTGGGTTCCCCAAAAGCAAATCTCCAGACAAAGATTTGTGACTTATTTGGAAGGAGATTTGAGAAGGCAGAAGTGAGGAAGTGAGACCAAGAAGGGAGAAAAGCTAATAAAGCAGCTGTTAATGAGGAGAGTAACAGTGTAGACAACTGGGTGTAATCCTCCTGGGGACTCTCTGAGAAGCAGGAGACTTCCTAGAATTGTCCCGCCAGAGGGCTAGGAAGCTGGGGCGTTTATCCACTCACTGAGGTACACACGAGCAAGAGGAATAATCGTAAAAACCCTAAGGAGAAAAAAAACCTCCTGGAGTGAGGGATTATGCAAAGCAGCACTACCAGATAATAAAACACATTCTAAAACATCATAATAATTAAAACAGTGTGGTATTGACAATCACGAGAGAGACAGATACAACAAACGAAAAGTCTCCAATTATATTCAAATGCCTACCCATACACTAGGATAATTCCAAACAGATCAGAGACCCAAATGTAAAAAAGAAAAAAAGCCCATAAGTACTAGAAGAAATGCAAATGAAGTGGGGAAAAGCTTCCTAACTATATTGCAAAATCCAGAAGCAGTAATAAATTCAACTATGTAAAAATTCTTTAAAAGATTTTATATGGAAAAATATTACAGGCAAAGTAAAAAACACAAAGGAAAAACTGAGAAAAGACACCTGCAATCTATATCATAATACAAGATCTCCAGGAAATTTGAGGGGGAAAAATAGTCAAATGATATAAGCAGACAGTACATAAAAAAGAAAAAACTACTGGGCCTTCAACATAAGAAAAGATGCTCATAGTAAGAGAAATGTACATCCAAGCAACACCTTGGCACCATTTCTGACCTATCTGATTGGCAAAAATCTAAAAGTTGAACAATACACTTTGAGGGTAAAACTCCAGGGAAATCGGTTCTCTCATCAACTGCTAGCGGGAAGGCAAATGATGGTGCAATATCTCTGGAGGAGAATCTGGCAGGATCTAAAAAAATGCGTTTGTCCTTTGAGACAAAAACTTTCTAGTAGGCGCCTGTCCTATAAATACACTGCCAATATTGCTAAATGACTGAAGCACCTGCTTATTCATTGTGGCATTATTTGCAATAGCAAAAGATTGGAAATAGACCAATAGGGAGTCAGTTAATAAGCTATAGTATATTCACACAAAAGAATTCTATAAAGCTGTTTAAAAAATTGAGAGAAGAAACTTACGCATAATATGGGGTAATCTCCAAGATTACTTTTTTTTAAAGATTGGCCCTGAGCTAACATCTGTTGCCAATCTTTGTTGGTTTTTTTGTTTGTTTGTTTTGGTTATGTTTTCTTCTTCTTCCCAAAGCCCCCCAGTGCATAGTTGTGTATTCTAGTTGTAGATCCTTCTGGTTATGCTATGTGCGACGCTGCCTCAGCATGGCCTGATGAGCAGTGCTAGGTCCACGCCGAGGATCCGAACCGACAAACGCCCAGGCCGTCGAAGCAGAGCGCACGAACTTAACCACTTGGCCACAGGGCAGACCCCTGCAAGATGACATGTTTAAGTAAAAAAAGCAGAGTATAGAACAATATATGTAATATGTAACCTCTTGCGTAATAAAGCTAGAAGAGTGTAATAGGAACATATTTATATACATATTTGCTTCATTTTTAAAAATAAACAACAGAATGCGTGAACCAAGAGCTGATATAAGCTATTAATAAGAGGAAGGGAGGACAGAGTAGAAGGGATAGTATCTTAGTCAGTTTGGGTTGCTATAACAAAATACTGTAAATTAGGTGACTTATAGATAACAGGAATTTATTTCTCTCAGCTCTGGAGGCTGGGAGTCTGAGGGTGGGGGACTAGCATGGTTGGGTTCCGGTGAGAGCCCTTTTCTAGATTGCAGATTGCCAACTTCTAGTTGGATTCTCAAATGGCAGAAAGAGGGCATATGAGCTCTCTGTGGTCTCTTATATAAAGACATAAATCCCATTTATGAGGCTCCACCCTCATGACCCAATTACCTCCCAAAGGCTCCATTTCTTCATATGATCACACTGTGGGTTAGGATTTAAAATTTAAATTTGGGGGGAGCACAAACATTCAGTCCTTAACAGATAGGAACAGAAATGAGATTTCTCTGAATATACTTTGTTATATAGTTTTGGCTTTGAAACTATACAAATATTTTACAAATATAAAAAATGAAGTAAATCTAAAAGATGAAAAAAAGCAATTTGAAAACAAACAGAAACAAATGAATGTATCTAGCTGCACACTGAGTTTATGACATAAGCACAGAGAGAAAAACTATTTTAAATGACTTTAGAGTGCATTATTTTGATGTTTATCCTTAGTTGAATATGCTGTCAAGGAAAATAGAGCTGCAAATAAATCTTAAATTTCCATCCACAATCAAAAGAGCCTTTGTGGATGTTGTGGGACCCAGCACCATATGCCAAGGGACCCAGAAAGAGTCTTACCCATCTGTACATCCAGCAATAGACAGACAGACCTCAGTCTGGGCTGCTGAACCAGGGGGGCCAACAAACCAACCAAGGAAGTGGAAGATTTGTACACTGAAAACTATAAGACTTTGGTGAAAGAAATTGAAGAAGACACAAACAAATGGAAAGATATCCTGTGTTCACAGATCGGAAGAGTTAGTATTGCTAAAATGTCCCTATTACCCAAAGCCATCTATAGGTTCAATGCAATCCCTATTAAAATTCCAATGGCATTTTTCACAGAAATAGAAAAAACAATCATAAAACATGTATGGAACCACAAAAGACCACAAATAGCCAAAGCAATTCTGAGAAAAAAAGAACAAAGCCAGAGGCATCACACCATAACTATACCATAGCTACACAAGAAAGCTATGGTAATTAAAACAGTAGGGCACCAGCATAAAAATAGACACATAGACTAACAGAAGAGAATAGAGAGCCCAGAAATAAACCCCTGTGTGTGTGATCAACTAATATTTGACAAGGGAGCCAAGAACACTCAGTGGAGAAAGGACAGTCTATTCAACAAATGGTACTAGGAAAACTGGATAACCACATGCAGAAAAATGAAGTTAGATCTGAATCTTACACTGCCCAAAAACTTAATTTTAAATGAATTAATGACTTATACATAAGACTTGATACTATAAAACTCCTACAAGAAAATATAGGGAAGAAACTCCTTGACATTGGACTGGGTAATGAGTTTTTGGATATGACAGCAAAACCACAAGCAACAAGAGCAAAAATCAACAAGTTGAATTACACCAAACTAAAAAGCTTCTGCACGACAAAAGAAATAATCAAAAAATGAAAACCCAGCCTACCAAATGGGAGAAAATATTTGCAAACCATATATCAGATACGGAGTTAATGTCCAAAATATATAAGGAACTCATACAACTCAATAATAAAAAACACAAACAAATCCAATTAAAAACATAGGCAGAGGGGGCTGGCCCCGTGGCCGAGTGGTTAAGTCTGTGCGCTCCGCTGCAGGCGGCCCAGTGTTTCGTTGCTTAGAATCCTGGGCGCGGACATGGCACTGTTCACCAAACCACGCTGAAGCAGCGTCCCACATGCCATAACTAGAAGGACCCACAACGAAGAATATACAACTATGTACTGAGGGCTTTGGGGAGAAAAAGGAAAAAAAATAAAATAAGAAAAAAATAGGCAGAGGAACTGAATAGACATTTTTCTAAAGAAGACATCCAAATGTCCAACAGGCACGTGAAAAGATGTTCAACATCACTAATCATCAGGGAAATGCAAATGAAAACCACAATGAGATATCACCTCACACCTGTTAGAATGGCTGTCATCATGAAGACAAGACATAGGAAGGATGTGGAGATAAGAAAACTCTTGTACACTGTTGGTGAGAATTTAAATTGGTTCAGCTACTATGGAAAACAGTATGGAGGCTCCTCAAAAAATTAATAATAGAACTATGCCATAATCCAGCAATTCCATTTCTGGATATATTTCCAAACGAAGTGAGAACAAGAGTTCAAAAAGATATACACACTCTCATGTTTATTGCATCATTATTAACAATAGCCAAAAACGGAAACAACCTAAGTGTCCATCAACAGATGAATGGATAAGAAGATCTGGTATATATGCAAGGGAATATCATTCAGCCATGAGAAAGAAGGAAATCCTGCCATTTGTGACAACGCAGCTAGACCTTGAGGGCATTATGCTAAATGAGATAAGTCAGACAGAGAAAGACAAATACTGTATGATATCACTTATATGTGGAATCTAAAAAAGCCGAAGTCATAAAAATAGAAAGTAGAATGGTGGTTACCAGAGGCTGGGGTGTGGGGTAATTGGGGATATGTTGTTAGTGTCAGTCTGAGAACCAGTAGATAAAGTCCTGGAGAGCATAGTGATTATAGTCAACAGCATGTACTACAAACTTCAAAGCTGCTAAGACCAGATCTTAACTGTTCCCATCAAAAAAAAGAAATGATAATTATGTGATGTGATAGAGGTGTTAGCTAACGCTAGGACAGAAATCATATTGCAATATGTAAATGTATGAAATCAACATGGTGTACATATTAAACTTACACAATGTTAGATGTCAATTATATTTCAAAAGAAAAACTGCAATGTTAATTTTTTAGTGAACTTTTTAGCAGCTCTGTTGAAATTTAATTGACATAGAATAAATTGTATATATTTAAAGTGCTCAATCTGATAAATTTTAACATATGTATATACCCATGATAATATCATCATAATCAAGATGATAAACATATCTATAATCTCCAAAAATTTCTTCAGGACTCTTTGAAATCCCTCCCACCAACATCTCCCCATCTCTTCTCTCCCCGAGCAACTACTGATCTGCATTCTGTCATTATAGAGTAGTTTGCATTCTCTAGATTTGTATATAAATGAAATCATAAAATATATACTCTTTTGTCTGGCACTCATGCTGTCACATATGTCCATAGTCTATGTTTTTGTTGCTACGCAGTAGTCCATGTTATGGATATATTCAATTTGTTTATACATTCACCCGTTGATGTGCATTTTTAATTTTCCCAGTTTTAGGCTATTACAAATAAAGCTGCTATGAACATTCATGTACACAACTTTGTATGAATATGTATATTTCCTTTTCTCTTGCGTTGGAGTAGCTTCCCTGGATAAGAGGATAGAATTATCTTTAAATTTTTAAGAAACTGTCAAACTGTTTTTCAGATTGATTGAACAGTTTTCCATTCCTACCCGCAGTGTATGAGTTCCAGTGCCTCCACATTAGGTCTTCACAACAATTGGTATGGCCAGAAGTTTTTATTCCAGCCATTCTAATAGGTGTGCAGTTGAATCTCCTTGTAGTTTTAATTAATGACTAATAACGTTCACCATATTTTCATGTGCTTATTTGTCACCTGTACTTACTTGACAATTCCCTGATGAAATCGATCTTTTCCCCTTTTTCTTATTGTACGTTTTGTTTTATTGTTAAGTGTAGGTTTTAAATATATTCTGGTTACAAGTAAGTCCTTTATCAAATACATGCTTTGCAAACGTTTTCTTGTAGCCTGTGGTTCATCTTTTCATTCTCTTAATAGTGTCTTTTGCAGAGCATTTTTTTTTCATTTTGCTGAAGTCCAATTATCAATTTGTTCTTTTTTGAGTGATGCTTTTGGTGTCATATCTAAGAAGACTTCACCTAAGCCAAGGTCCCCCAAATTTTCTCTTATGTATTTCTCTAGAAATTTATAGTTTTAGGTTTTACATTTAGGGCTTTGATCCATTTTGAATTAATTTTCTGTGGATGGTATAAGGTATAGATCTTCATTTGTTTTTGGGTTTTTTTTCATGCAGATATCCAGTTGTTCCAGCACCATGCATTGAAAAAGTTATTCTTTCTCCCCATATTGCCTTTGCATGCTCGTCAAAAATCAATTGTTCATGTATGTGTCAGTTTATTTATGGACACTTTGTTTAGTTCCATTGATCTATTTGTCTACATTTATTCCAATACTGCACTGTTTTCATTACTATAGCCTTATAATAACTGTTGAAATAGGTAATGTTAGCCTTTCAATTCTGTTTGTTTATTTCAAGCCTCTTTTGGCTATGCTAGATCCTTTGTAATTCCATATGAATTTTAGAGTCAGTTCAGTAATTTCTAAAAAAAATTATGAGCTTTTTAATTAAGATTGTGTTGAGTCTATAGATCAACTTAGGAAGAATTGACATATTAACATTATTGAGTCTTCCTACGAACAAGATATACCTTACCATTTCTAAATGTTTTCTTTAACTTTTCTCAGCAGATTTTGTAGTTTTCAGTATACAGGCTTTTTTACATCTTTTGCAAGATTTATCACTAAGTATAACAAATTTTTGATGTCATCTAAGTGACTTTTAAAAATTCACTTTCCAATTGTTCATTGCTATTATATATATTTTATAAAGATACAGTTGATTTTTGTATATTGTTCTTGTATCCTGCAAACTTGCTAAACTCATTTATTAATTTTATTAGTGTTTTGCAGATTCCATTGGATTTTCTACAGAAAGTCATTCTGTCTTCAAATAAACACAATTTTAGTTCTTTCTTTCCATTTTAGGTGACTTTTCTTTCTTTTTCTTGCATGATTTCATTGGCTAGAACCTCTAGTACAATGTTGGATGGAAGTGGTGAGAGTAGATATCCTTATGTCTTTCCTGATCTTAGGGAAAAGCATTCAGTCTTTCACAATTAAATATAACCTTAGCTATAGGTTTTTCGTGTATGCACCTTATCAGGTTTGGGAAGTTCCCTTTTGTTTCTATTTTGCTGAGAATTTTTATCAAGAATAAATGTTGGATTTTGTCAAATGCTTTTTTGCATCTATTGAGATGATTGCATGCTTTTTTTAAATAAATAAGTTAAATTACATTGATAGATTTTCAAATGTTAAACAAACTGTATTTCAGGGATAAATCCCACTTGTTCATGATGAAGTATCTTTTTAGCATTTTGTTGGATTCAATTTGCTAAAATTTTGTTTAGAATTTTTGCATCTATGTTCAGGCATAAGGGTCAAAATATTATGACCCACAGGCCAAATTCAGTCCATGGCCTGTTTTTGTATGGTGTGTGAGCTAAGAAAGGATTTTAAATTTTAAAGTGTGGAAGAAAAAGAAAAAAAAGTAGAAGGAAGAGGAGGAGGAGGCAGAAGACGAGAGAGGAAGAGGAGGAAGCAGGAGGAGGAGAAGGGGAATTAGAAGAATCAAGAAGAAGAACCAAAATCAAAGACCTACAATGGCCTGCAAAGCCTAAAATAAAAGATTTACCATCTGACTCTTCACAGTAAACATTTGCTGACCCTTGTTCTTAAAGTATACTCATCCCTAGTTTTCTTTTTGTCTAATGTCTTTGTCTGGTTTTGATACCAGGGTAATGCTGGCTTATAGAATGAATTGGAAAATATTCCTTTGCTTTCAATTTTTTGGAAGCGTCTGTGTAGAATTAAATGTTTAGTACAGTGAAGCAGAAGTTTTCTAATGGGAATGCTTTAACTAAATTTTTCTTTTCTTTAATAGGTTTAGAAATTGTCAGGTTATCTATTTTTTCTTGAGTGAGCTTTGGTAGTTTGTGCCTTCCAAGGAATTTGTCCATTTCATCTAAGTCATCAAATTCATTGATAAAGTGTTTTTCAAAATACTCTCTAATAAGCATTTTACTATCTATAGTGACGTCACCTCTCTTGTTCCTGATGTTGGTAATTTGTCTTTTCTCTTTTTTCCCTGATAAATCTGGCTAGAGGTTAATCAATATCATTGATTTTTCTCAAAGAACCAGCATTTGGTCTCATTGATTTTTATCTATAGTATTTTTTCTAGTTTCTGTTTTATTGATTTGCTTTGATCATTTCCTTTTTTCTGCTTACTTTGTTTTAATTTGTTCTTTTTTAGTTTCTTAACATAGAAGCCAAGTTGAGTGGTTTGAGATCTTCCTTCTTTTCTAATATAGGTCTTTAGTGCTATGAATTTTCTTTCAGTACTGTTTCAGAGGTGCCCACAAATTATGAAATGATGTTCTTTCATTTTCATTCAGTTCAAAGTATTTTTTAAATACCCTTTGTTTTCTTCTTTGATTCATGAGTTATTTAGAAGTGAATGATTTAGTTTGTGAATATTTGGGGATTTCCGGAGATCTTACTACTATTAATTACTAATTTAATTCCACACTGTCAAGTAATTCTCTGGAATCTCTCTTAACTCATTGAAAGCAGCATCATTGGGAGGAGATAAGTTCGTCATAAAGTAAGCTCATACAGTTTTAGGGGATGACAGAGGAGTGGTTGGAAGAGCTCATTCTGAAGAGTGGCTGGTCTGTACTCATCCGTCTTCAACAGTTCGTCACCCGAGCAGGAGTTTAGTCCTACCCTGATATTATCTTGTGGACGCCAGGCAATCTGGGCTACCACTTCTGATTTATGTTTTACAGAGGCAATGGGGCAAGTGACAGTCTTCTTTGCAACTTAGTGTACAGACAAGAGCACAAGTTAAAATCTATCACTCCTCCACGTATCCACCATCTTTATTAATTAGAAATTAATTGGTAATTTGAAGAATAGCAAGGAGGCCCTTGTGCCTGAGCAGACAGACTCAATGAAAAAGAGTGAGAGAAGAGGGCAGAAAGGTATCATCATGTAGGGTCCTTGTGCAGCCTTTGTATTTTACTCTGAGTGAGACGGGAAGCCACTAGAGGTTTTAGGTGAAAAGTGACATAATATACTTTGATGTAAAGGATCACTTCAATTACTATGTTGACAACAGAGTTGGGGATGGGGCAGGGGTGCTTCTAAGGAGACCATTTAGGAAGCTATTGCAATAATCCATGTACAGTATGATTGTGGCTTTTATCAAAGGTATTGAGAAACAAATTCTGGGTATACTTTGAAATTAGAGCCAAAAGGCTTTGCTCACAGGTTGAATGTAGGGGTGATATGGAAGAGAGGAACCATAGATGACTCTAAGGCTCCTGGCTTGAGCAACCAGAAGGATGGACAAGACAGAGGGAGACACAAGTTTGGGATGGGGTGGGGTTCAGTTTGGAATGTGCTAAGTTGGAGTTGTTTATGCATTATCAACATGGGGATGTCAGAGAGGAAGCTGACATGTGAGCTTGGGTATTAAGGAAGAAATCCAGCCTGGAGATATAAATATACATTTTCAACATCTAGATGGTATTAATGCAGTAAGTCTGGATCACCTAGAGAGTGAGTTTAGATTGAGGAAGAGCTACTCTGGGACACTCTAACATTTGGAGGTCAAAGAGTTGCAGAAAATGCAGCAAAGAAGACTGAGGAAATGCAGCTAATAAGACTGGGGAAGGCCAAGTAAGAAAATGTTTCAAGGAAGAGCGAGTGATCAGTTGTGTCAAATTCTACTGAGAGGATTAGGTAAGCTAAAGATTGAGAATTGACTACTGGATTTTGCAGCATGGAAGTCACTGGTAACCTTGACTAGAGAAGCTTATACCCTGACTTTTTATTTATTGTTTGCCTTATCTTTTCAAAGAAGTAGAAATGTTCTAAAATCTCCAATTTACTACCGTATTTATGTTAATTTGTCCTTGTGTTTCCAATCATTTTATTTCCTTTTATATTTCAATGAAATGTCATTTGGCTCATAAACTTTCCCAATAGTTTTATCTCCATTGAACTTTCCTCTTAACAGTAAAAAATTATTTTTCCTGTTTAATGATTTTTATTGGATTTTACTTTATCTTATTGTGATCTCTGTGTTAATACCTTTTAGAATTACATCAAAATCAAAGTCCACAGCTGTTGCAACAGAATTGAAAGAAAACTGTAAACTACAAAGCAATTGAATTAGAACTGAAAGCTCATTTCATTGCTTTGGAGCAACTGTTTTCTTCTGGAGCAGAGACCAAAGCATGAACATATTTTTTAGATCTCTATTCAAACCTAATATGATAAACAGCCTCCCTGCTGGTGGACTGATACTTTTGTCACCACTTGCTGACCTTGACCCTCTCTACTCTTTCCCTTGCCCCTGCTCCCCATCCTCCGTATCTCATGAGTTATCTTCCTAAAAGCTAACAACTGATGGCACTCCTCTGCTTAGACATTACCTACAAGATATTGTCCAAACCCTTTGGAATAAAATCTATGAGAATCTGGCTCAGTCCTACATAGCTTGCATAACCTGCTTGATCTTCCATATCTATACCCTTGCTACCCACCCTGTAGCCCCCTAAAACCATTCCTCATGTTTTGTCATAAGACCATGTTTTCCTCTTTATGAACTGGCTTTCTCCTTTACTTGAACTGATGAAAGCCCACTCATCTTCTCAGATTCTTCTGAAATGTTTGTCTCTTCCAGTGGAAATTTCCCAAGTCAGAATCGGTCTCACCCACCCTTTGATTCTCTCAACAATTTGTTATCACCTCTATGATGGCCATATTCTTGTTGTATTGCTATTAGTTGCTTCCTTCTCTGCTGGAGCAACTGGAGGGCAGTGAATGCACCCAGAATGGGACCTGGTACCCAGTGAGTGCTCAATAAATACTTGTGGAATAAGAAAATTAATTTGTGGAAATATTAATTACAAAACAACTACAGTACAGTTAACACATGTTTTAAAATATCTGTGAATAAAGAACTGAGCAAGATTGAGAAAAAACAAGTGTTAAATTTTGAGTGGTGTCGTTCTTGATATGTCCTATAGAAGTATAATAATTTCCTTTCTCTTCTCCAGCTTGTCCGTTAGAACACTTAAGTGGCCATTTAATGAACAATGTGCCCTGAGCACCAACCAGTGCTTAACTTGGGAACTTTTTTTTAGTTTACCAAGTAATCTAGTCTATAGCCTTGTAAATCCATCTTCGGATGGCTTTAATCTCCTGCAATAACCAATACTCAATGCTTTTTGACCAGAATCTGCTTCAGACAATGGTATACAAAACTATTTAAAGAAATTATCTATAAGTTTTCATAAATAAACAGACTAGAAAAGAGGAAACATTTGGAGATAACTTTATTTCTATGACAGGGAACTCTCACACAAAAGTCTTCATTATTTCATTAATTCACAAAGAGTATTAAGTCAGATAAAATTAAAGGGAAATTCACACCAAACTGTAAAGACCTATTTTGTCTTCTTTTCTTCCCCCTATAATATGAACAAAAATATATTGTGTTAATTAAATGAATAAGTGCAGAGGGTAACTGGTTCTATTATTTTATATCAGGAAAATATTATATAGATAGGCAGGTCTTATGATGTCATTCTCTGAAGCCTTTGAAATAACCTAAAAGAGTTTGAGTTAGTTGAGTCATTATTTAATATTGTGGGCATAATTTTGTTCCAGTGTTTTTAAAATAAACTTTTTTATCAAATTGCATGTATTTTTAAGAAAAGCATTTAATAGTAGCTCTTTGGATGTATTCCACTATGAGTCAATATTTGGGGAGAATCAACATTATATTTAGCTGTGTCTGAATTTTTTGTTACCTGAAGTAATTTAAACTCCCAAAGCAGCACGAGTTTTGGAAATCAGTTGTGGACCCTGCAAATTAAAAACAAATAAGAACCATCGAATAAAGAAATGGATGACTGTGCCAGTTGTACAGTTAACTCTCTACTCTCCAGGGGTGCATTCAAGGTTTATAAACTAACCAAGTTAAAAATAAAGACATACACCTCTGATGCCAACAAGCTGGGACAATAGAAGCCAGAAAGAAAGAAAAAAAAATCCACTCACATCAACAGCAGACAGTAATTTGCTTTTCCTGCACCAACCTCCAAATCCTTACCATTCCTCACCCCACCCCGCCCCTTCCTTTTCGAATCAGTCACAGAAATGAAAAGGCTTTTAGAGAAAGTACTTCTACTATTTGTTAATGTTCTCTGCATCTAAATGAATATCTTCTCACATCAGAGGACGTTAATCTTTTTATATCATATTTGCTAGAAATGTTTTACATCAAATCTATTTTATCAATTTTGTTTGATTTCATTTGGTTGTGCCCCACCTCCTCCTGCCAAAAGCAGACACATACTAAGTGCACACACTCGAGCACACTTAATTCTATTATCTATTGAAAAACTCAACATTTCTAAATATTATCTATCTTTGGAGTTCATATAACAAGACATCCAAACTTTTACATTATGAGATAGTCAGATGAAATTGGCAAAAAGGCTGAACTATAGATTATATTTTAAAAATATAGTGATGCTATATTCAAATATATTTAGTAATACAAACTAAAGGCTTACAAAATGTAGCCAATTACAAGTCCAGCTAAAATTGCTAGATAATTAGATTAAGACAATTCCTAATTACTACTCTGTTGATATTCAAAAGCATGCTCCTAAATAAGTTCAAATATATTTTCTATAAATATTTTCCCAGTATCCTGTTTGCACAATTAATTTTCTATTAAATCGTTTTAATCCATTTAGCTGAACTGATCAATTTTAGGCCAGAAACTGTTTAAATTATCATCAATTAATTATATATTCACTTTATCACTTCCTCTACTAGGAAATAAATCAAAATTACTAATTTTCTTAACATATTTTAAAGTTACACTTCTTCTTAATATTTAGTGAGAAAACTGTGATTATTTTTTAAATATCATAAAATCCTTCAATCTACTTCGAAGTGAAATTTAAATCTCTCTGGTGCTATTTTAAAGTTATAGATTAATGGGGTATTCTTTTCCTTATTCATTACAGAAAATTCTGTACCAAGTATTTCGGGTGTGACAATGAGCTGCACAAACCTCTTCTGAAAAGCAGACTTCCTGCCCTTGACGTTGGCAGCACTTTTCCAGGAGGCCAGAGAAATCGGCGATCACCGCCTCAAGTTGTTCCTCTGTTATTTGTGGCTTTTGCTTTACAAGGTTAATGAGAAACCTATGATTAAAAGCAAAACAAAATACAAGAGAAGTCTGTTATGCAATGGTATTTTTCTAAAGCCTTCCTAGCAGAGAATTTTCAGAGCCCTAGCAACCCTCACGTAAACGCTCACTCCATCAACCCATCGCCAGACTTAACAGGTACACCTTGTCCAATGCTTTCGTCAGCAAGACTGAGACTGGAAACATGCCAAACGTTCCCTTGGTTTGGAATTATGCAGATTAAAGATGAGACACTATTCCATAGTTCCACCATACTTATGTGTAGTGAAATACAGTGTTTTTCTTACTTGCCAGAACATCATTTCCAGTTCGCTCTTCTAAAGTATGTCTTATCCATGCTCAAAGGCCCAGATTTCCAAACCTCTGCCATCTTTAATTATCACACCTTTACCTGAGCACTGGTTCTACTAATTTCCTGTACTACTCATTTAAGCAATATTTTCATGTTGGAATTAATGTTGACCCGAGGAATAGGGAAGTGCCATAGTAGGTGGCATTCTTGCTGTACCTTGAAACATGCCTCAAATAGTGACAGACAAAAAAGGGAAGAACAGGTTTTCCAAAAGGAAGGTAGATCATTTACAAAGCCAGCAAGTATTAAAATGCATGGGAAGTTGGAGAACACGAGTTCCATTGACTTGCATTACCAACGCCATTATGGAATGCCTCCCACAAAGAATTGAAATGTGCATTCCATTTTTAACACTGATACTTCACGGCTGAATCAAATATTACGGTTATTCTCTTCAAAGAGTAAATAGTGTGAAAAAAGATTCAATGATGTTTTTCCAGTGCTTTGGAATGTTACTACCCAGACTTACTCCAAAGATATATCCCAATTCTCAAAAATAGATAGCCCGTTTTCCCTTGATCTACAAATGCATCACAACAATAGTTACAACAGAAACTACTTTTACAAATAGAAAGTTGTCTGCCCTAGTGGATTTTTCCAGACTTATGTCCCAATGAGGCAGTGACGACGCTGAGACAAAATTATTATGAAAGCCACTGTAAGTGCTTTGGGGTAATAATGATCACCTAGTGAGCCCAACAGTGTTGGGTGTGTAAGGTAGAAATCTCAACTGCTGTTTAGTGCTGCCAGTCCTCTCCATGCTAGTGAATAACAGTGTCTTACTGTTGCTTCATTGTTTGCAGTGCTACACCCTGAGCTTGGCACAGATCCTTGTGGAAGATGAACTTGTCATCAGAGAATGGTGGAGGGACATATGTTTCATCCACCACCAAACTGCTGAAGCATGGCCTCCTGTTGGCATATGAAGAAGTGCAGCACTGGCCAACACCAGGGTTTATAGGACTCTCTTCATGCCTGATGCATAATTGTCCGATAATAAGGCCAGCCTAGGTAGGAGAACGAGACAGAAGAAAGCAAGGAGACTGGGCATTAGCCATAAAATTGATTCAGGTTTCCAGAAAATTGTTGCAATCATTTTTAATGTCCATAATTTATAATTAATATTACAGGAAAAGTTGCTATCTGTGTAGGATTATGTGTTGGCACAATGTAGATTCTTGTTTACCCATTTGTTTGGGATAAGCGTCAGCATTTAGTGACAGATGTTCCATAGGTGACGTTGAAGACAATTCCTTCAGCTATTTGAGTCGGCTATTTGAAACATGCTTCCAGTTACATATATACTTCCAAAAGGGAAAATGTCTCTGCAGTGACCTAGGAGATGGCTTACATTTTCCGTGTATATCTAGTTGAGCTTTCCACTTTACTTTGGGGATTCAGAGAATTACCTTCTGAATGTAAGAATAGCACATACCTAGCCCTTTCATATACATCTATATATACATATATGCATACAGCTGATATATAATCCTAATTGAAAAGAAATAAGGCCAGGGTGTGTGTGCACGTGTGTGTCTTTAAGGCTTTCCTAATGTAGAATCCTCCTACCTCCCACACTTCAGAGATATTTCTTAAGCAGCTAGCAATAATTTGTAATCAGGGACAGCATATTTTATGTGTGTCCTACGTATCAGGCTGGCATCGAGTGAGCTACACGGATTACCTCGTTTAAGATAGCCATCAGGAGAGGGTGGTACAGTTTTTATTCTCAAAGGTCTGATGAAAAAACTCAAGCTTAGTGAGATAACTAGCTTCCCTGTGTGACACGGGTAACAAGTGGTGAAAGTGGGATGAGAATGTAGGCAGAAGGCTCTATAGTATAGACTCTAGAACCTATACTCCTGAACTTTACACCATCCTGTGTCCTCCCATCCTCTCAAAATTTGGAATTCAATAAGTGATAAAGACGATGCTTAATCACAGGAAATTTCCCTTTTACTCTAACCTTTGGCAAAAAATTCCAGGTCATGAAGACTAACTAGCAAATAACTCCCCATTATCAAAAACAGGAAAAGGGAAAAAGTAGATATACAGCTTTATTCACAATTACAACTTGAAGGGGAAAAATAATAATTAAAAAATTGCCCTGTAATCATATGTATGACATGAGTGACAAGAAGTGAAAATTGTTGGCATTACTAACTGCAAAGTCATTTGCTATTCAGAACACAGGACTTACCCTGTTCTATAACGTATACCCTGTCAAAGGGAATAAATTTTCCCTAATATCATAAAAAGATTATGCTAGAAAAGACAAAAATATAGGTATGGCTAAAACTAAAATGACTAATTTTAATCTATAAAAGTTGAAACTTTTTCTTTTTTTTTCTAACATTAAAGTAAGTATTTGGTGAACAAAAAGAGGAAATCATGAATTGCAGTATGTGTGGGTCATTCTATCTTTCCTGTACATAAAGCTCGCCCAGACATTGCTGAGTAGACCGGCTGCACTTCCACGAACCATTCCAGAAGGATGGGTAGCCTGGCCACATGCCGCTCGTTCACAGCTGAGTTCTCTCATCCCCTCCAACTGTCACTAATCAAATAAGTCCAGGAAAGTCATCTCCACATTGGTTTTTACTATGTCCCCTAAATGGTAATATAAGCCTATTTTAAGTTAAACAGGTCAGAAACAAAATGAGACTAAACAAAACACTCACCGCTTGCTCCCCACAGGCCAATTGTTTGTCCTCACTGAGTTGGCAACAAGTGGCTGCTGCGGTTGCCATTTTTCTGGTCAAAGCTATCAGCTCAGGTGGGGTCAGCTGAGGGGCTTTCTTTGTGTAAGCAACAAGAAACCTGAAAGAAGCATTTTTCACCAAATTCTGCTGAGTCATTCACAAGGTTTTAGATTCCTCACTCCTTCTCAAAGCCCTTCTTTTGGTAGCAGAAGACATGAAGTCTGCACATTTGTTTCATCCACGTGGTATTTGGACTAACTTTTGAGATGTGTTTACTCTAACAGTCACTCCGTGTACTCCTATTACACCAACATATCACAGTGGGAAAACAAACTCTGCGCAGGAGGCTCATTCCTGTTTCCAAGCTCAAAAGCATCACTGATTTTTAACTTTGACTTTTTGGTATTTTAACCAGGACAGACTAGGATAGAATGGAAATCTGCTGCAAAAATCTGCTTGGTTTGGGGAAGCGGAAGCCCGGGTAGCACAGATCAGACTTCACAGTGCATTCTGTTGCTCCTATAACAGGGGAGTGGGGAAGGCTACCTGCCGGCAGGGGAAACTGGGTGATCAGATCACACTGACTTCCCATCCAAAGCAGGGCTCAGATTAGAGCAGCCACGGGTGACTAATTTACACGTATATTTCCTTGCCAGTTAATAACTTTAAATCACTACAGATACTGTTAAAAAACATACGCATTCTGTAGGTAATAGTCTCCTAATTTCTGGAAGAGGCCGCAGCTTCGCTTGGCCAGCGCTTGGCCCTCCTGGATATATTTCTGTAATTCTTCTTCCTGAAAACAAAAGCATTATTACGTACCATTTTTTACTCTTTCTGGACACATAACTTTATATATAAAAATTGACCAATAATGTTTTATTCTAATACCAATCTTGAAGAAATCAGTTTTAGAGGGTTTTTTTTTTTAATATTAAACACGGTAGAGCGTGAATTGTGAGAATTAAAGCAAATGGACATTGGGGAGATTAAGTTTAAAACCTTGTGAATCACAAGGTTATTTGATGACAGAACTCAATCTTTGGATAAAGGATTACAGCTCTTTCCATACAAAATTCTTGCCTTTCTGGAGCTGTTCGAAAATGAATATCATCTGTATTTTGTGCGTCAAAGAACTTTTGGCCAACATTTTTATTTCTAAAGTAAGCCACTAGTTGTTGACTACTAGTTAGTAAATACTTAATATCTAGATGACTGGTTAATAGATATAACTAGCTAACGACTAGTTAATAACTAGGTGCTTTCAAACAAACAGCATTTTTAACTCATGATAGCAATCCAGTTTTTCAGATTCTCCCTAAAAAGCTAGAGCAATTTACCCCTTTATCCTGGCATTCAAGAGGGTTTTCAGACTGGGAACACTTCTCCAAGAACTCCTGGTATCCTTTAGCAACTCTTAGAATTACTGGGACAGCAAGCTTAGTATGCCTTCTTGAATATTCATAAGTAAATCTGAAATATGCGTGAAAAAAAATCATGTTATTGGAATTAACAGACAAATCATTCTTATGTTATATGGCATGCAGAATTAAAATTCAAGTAAATAAACCTAGAAATCAAATATTATTTTAACTATATGCATGGCAAAACGATTCATAAAAATATAGTCCCTCAAATTGTTTTAAAATTACCTTTTCTTTTCTTTTGCACCCTTCACTTTGGGTTTTCAATTATGGACTGTATATTCATTCATTCAACAAATATTTTTCTAGTGCCTACTCTATGCAAACATTTCGTTAAGCAGAAAGGATTTAATAATGTATGAGATAAAGTGCTTGGCCTCTTGAAAGCATACATTATAGGGAGACAGAAAAGAATAAAAAAGAAAGGGGTCATCTAATTTCAGGTGGTGATAAACCAACGAAGAGAAATAAAGGAAGATAGAAGAGAGCGAAACGGGTGACACCTAACTTAGAGTGTGTAATGAAGGAGCGTCTCTCTGCATATGTCTTTGGAAAAGAAACCTGGGTGAAGGAAGCCAGACAAGTGTCTGGGGGGATGGTCATTCTTGGCTGAGAAAATTTCTCCTGCAAAGAACCTTTCCAATTGAACAACTGCTTCTATTAAATAAATAATTAGCTTTAGATGTGTACGGATGCATAAATTTAAAGATAATTCCTGAATTTATTAATTGTATTCCCAGGTTATAGAAATTGGTGATATTAGTTTTGCCACCAATAAATTGTCAACATGGGTTTCTTAAGTCTGGATGTGGTTCTTGTTTGCATAATTTTATGTAGCTGTGCAAACAATGTGTGGCTGTCTAATTTTAATGCAACAATACGATAACATCCTCAGGGAATATTAAAAAGAAAATTGGGCCATTATTTTCATTACTACATTAGAAGCAGTGTCTTAAATTTAGAAAGACCCTTCAAGATCATTAAGTACAATGTCCTAAGAGTTGCCCACATCCCTTCTCTGATAATGTCCCTAGATACACACTGTACAATAAGGGAAAATGTATTAACACTTGCTTCCCTTAAAGGCGAATAGAACGAAAAATGTCTTATCAATTATACTACAAGAAACTACAATTCTGCAAATGTCTGTAAACATGTTCTGATTTTCTTACAGAAATTAAACATGTATTCCATAACTAGCAAATCAATTGCTCCAATAAAACCCCTCCTATCTAGCATTAGCTGTTGAGTTATATTTTGGAGAAAAGTTTTAAAAACATGCTCAGTGAAAAGGTACATTTTTAATCATGAACCCTCTGTTACAAAAATACCCACATCCTATTGGGAAGTTCAATGGCGGTCCTCGTGTGAGTAATCCTTACATGGATGACAATGTTTCTGATTCCAGAGATACGGATACAAAATAAAATTCCGCCTCAGAAGCAAGCCAGCTAATCACAGCAAGGGTGAAATTCTCATCCCTATAAGATAGATCCCATTCCTTATCCACTAGCTATCTGCTTAAATATATTTTGGCCCAGAACATTCTAGCATTACCCTCACATGAGCTCAAAAACCATAGCCATCACTCCCCATTTCAACAGCACAAAGCTATCAGCCACATAATAATCTTTACTTGTGTGAACACACATTTACAGAGTATGTTACCTGGCCATGAAGAGATCTTTTTCCTTTGAAGAAAACTGGTTGAAATCTCTCTCTCCTAAAAGTCTATTTAGGTTTGGAGATAAGCCTTCAGGTTTGTCATCATTTTCAGCATGAATTATGCATTGAGCAAGTTCAACTGTGGGCAATTTACAGCATTCGACTATGCTGCTTGACAGAATATCTTCTTGAGAACATACGTAGGATATAAGTTTTTCCTGTAACAGGAAAAATAAAGCGTAAGTTTTAAAGGTTTATCCTTTAATGCAGACCCTCAGGGCCAGTTCTAGGAAGGAATACAAGAAGGGAGGGGGAGGGAGGGTGGCAGGGAGAAGGGAGGAAGAAGAAAGAAAACATTTTACCTGTCTCCCACTTCAGCGTCTTCTCCCTACTTTGCCTTTCCTCATTCCTTTCCACCTACCCGTTTGCTCACTCCTTTTTCGTAGTTGTCAGCTAAAACCAACTGTTTTATTTTAATAGGAACCTTTTAACACAAGAAAGATATGCACTCCTCAAACCAAATGACGTGCACGTTCTTTCTCTTAGTATTGAAATTTGCTACGAAGAGACATTTGCTGTTGACGTCATGATGTGGAGGGCAAACTTTCTGTTCCATCTTAACGGAACAATCTGCAGTGACCCACTATGACCTCCAGAGGGCAGTCTATAATAGATAAGGAAATGGCAGCACACCCGAAGCGGCCAGAAGGAAGCAGAGGTTCCATATCCCTGTCACAGGACTGAAAATTCTGTGTATTCTCAGCAGGGACAACTAGAACTCATCATTCAGCTGTTAAAATCCAACTTACGTGCCATACTGAAATTAATTTTTCCATTTTAAAGGAAAAGGATGATTATGAGCTCCAAAACTTGAAAAACTTAATTTTGAAAAAAATGACTGTACAAATTAGTAAAATCATTAATTAAAAGTGAGAAAACAGACCTCAAAGAAATATAAAATAGTTCTTATTACTGTCTCTAATATACAGATAAATACTTCTAAAAGGAAAAATAAATGAAATGGGAAAATGTGTCTTTAGGGCAGCCTTCTCTGAGCTCATCTTTCCTAACTCCTCACACCAGGTTTGTCTGCCTGTCTCAAAGACTGTCACCCTCAGGCCTCTCCTGCAGCCTCGGCTTCTTGCTGACATCTAAGATTTTCTCAGCCAAACTTCCATGGGACTGGGCTGAAATGAGCACTTAATCCTCACTTTCAACCTTCTCGAAACCATGTTCCAGCCCTGGTTTCAAGCCATTTGAGTATCTAAGAGCAATGATTGTGAGCCTCCTTGGAGAAGAAGGTGTGTTACAGGGGACCAGGGAGGGAGTAATTTGGGGATAGACAGGCCTCTTGAACAACATCTAGAAAGCCTAGGGTTGGCCCAAAATAGACCAACACCGCAGTGCTTACATTGCAATTGATTATGGCATGCTCGAGGATCCTGTCTTTGAGGTCTTTTGTTTTCGATTTTTCACTCTCTTAGAACCCTTTATTCACACCTCTCTTTGGTACGCCTAGCCTTTTACCTTGTAGAACAGTGTCTTGTGTTCTGTGTGTTGTTTTCTTGTATTCATATAATAGATGTGTGAATATATAACAGAGTGCCTTCCATGTGCCAGGCATTGTGTTGGTAGCTTATGGAGAAAACAGTAAACAAGTTCCTAAACCCAACGAGGTCACATGGCTCACCTCTCCTATCAGACTATAAATTCCTTGAGGTCAACTTGTGCCTTCATAACAAGTGTCCCTCACAGTTGCTAGCGCATGGAAAATATTCAATACATATTTGTTGAATGAAAGAATAAATGGATAGAAAAACAAATACGTTAAGTAAAGGATCTGCCACCAAGATCCTGTGTGGAGGCCTCCTGAGATGTCATCCTCTCCTTTAGAAATAAGAATGAATGGGCACTGGTCTCTCAAGAGGAGAGCACCGCTTAAGTGAAAGCAAGACTAAAAAAGTTCTGCTACCAAAATACCTGTAACTTCACTCATTTGGCTAGTTACCATACCCTGTGACCAACTCAAGTCAGACAACCTCCTTCCATTTAGAATGAGAGCAAACGAAAGAAAAAAGAGTGGAAATATTTCTATTTTAGGAAGTAAGACTCTTTACCCCATCCTGCACACACTCCTCCACGTTTCCCCTGCAACATTCCTCATGTGCGTGGGCCACATCCAGGACTAGCTTCTGAATTTCAGTAAAATTAGCCTTGGAATACCTTTGACTCAGTGTGGTAACCGTTCTGGGGGGGGAAAAAGGAGTTAGAACTCAATCTTGGTTATCTAACAAAATTAAATAACATTTATGGAGTATTGGTATAGTGGCAGCTCCAAAGAGAAAGAACTGGAATGGTCTTCTTGATTAAAAAGAAAAGGAAAAGTGACACAAGTCTTGTCAATTCCAGCCCCATCTTTCAAGGCAGTGGCTCTGTGAACTGTGACCTGGCCCCACAAATGGTTTGGAGGGGATTTATCTTTCCCTAAAACCTTTCCTGTGAATCACAATGAAATCTATCTTTTGGTTGTTCATCCCTGATGCTAAGCATTTGGGATCATTGCAGTGAGTTAGTGGAAAAAATTTAAAAGGATAAACAATTAAGAAATGGAAAATTCCATGAGAAAGATAATCATTTTTTGCTTGGGAGGGAAAAAAATACTTCTGCAAATACAAGAAGAAGCGTATATGTGCAAATAAATGAAATGGGACAAGAAAGAGGAGCAGACTAAACATTCCAACATGTCATCATGCCAAGACACCTAGTGCGGCCCCAAAGGGAGGTGAGTAATAAGAATTCTGGTTTCTCCTGCGTATCATTAAATTTTAAGAGATGTCTTGGTGAAACTACTGCTTGCTAGAGCATCTGGTATCGTTGCTATTACTGATGAGGATGGATTTTCTTTAAATTTAGAACAGTTAACTTTAATCACTATGGAGAGCAAATAAATAAAGTCATTACAATAGCTTAATTTATATTTTATTATGTAGGTAAATTTAAATAAACAGTTTATGAATCAGTGTTCAGTTTCCTAGCAGAGTTGGAGGGTAGTAGGCATAATCTGACCTCTTCTAAGAAGAAATTTAAGTCGATCTTGGAACTAACTCCTAGACTAAAACCCTTAATCTAGGTCTCTGCTATGTACAATATTTTCAAATGTGTCATTTATCAAGCAAATAAATAAACTTTGCATGTATATACTTAATAGTCTTCAATCAGCAGCTCTGATGTTTTATACTAGAAATGCTTCATCACAAAAATGGAAAAGTGCTTTAAACCAGTTATGTAATGTAAAATTTTCTAGTAGCCATGCCAAAAAGTAAAAAGGAACAAGTTAAATTCGCTTTAATAATATGTCTTTAACCCAATATATGAAAAAAATATTATTTCAATATATAAGCAACATAAAAACCTATTAATGAGATATTATACATTCTTTTTTTCACAGTAAGTCTTTGAAATCTGGTGTGTGTTTTACACTTAGAGCATAGTTCCTCATTTGCACTAGCCACAGTTCAAACGCTCAGGAGCTACTCGTGGCTAGTGGCTGCCACCTTGGATATCACAGCTCTAAACCATTGGTATCTTACCTCAAAGTCTCAGTTGTCAGGATACAGAAAATTAGAGATCACTGACATAGTAAACAAATAGGTATAATGAAAATAAATCACGACAAGGACTTAGAAGAACTGGATTCCGACGACCAGCAGTGTGGTCTTGGGTAAATTGCTTTAATCTCCCCGGGCCTCAGGTCACTCATGTGTAAAAATGAAGAGGTTGGACTAGGTGATTCAACTGTATGGGTATTTTTTAAATATTCTTCTTCATCCTAACAATAAAGATAGAAGGTGAGATAGAAGTAGATTAAATAGATAGATAGAAAGACAGACAGACAGATAGGTGAAAGAGAGAAAGAGGAAAAATAGGAAGGAAGGAAAGAAGAAAGAAAGAAAAACAGATAGAGACGAGGAAAAGGGAGAAGGTAAATATGGAGTTAATGTGGTCAATTGAAAAACTCCAAATTTACGTTTGAGCTTTTTAGCAGCTGGGACAAGAGAACAAACTTTGGTGAGTTACGTTGCTTTCACCAGCTGGAAGAATAGGTGCTGGTCCTTCAAAGGTGACCGTTTTTTACCTCCCAACACTAGATTCTAATATTATTGCCTCAAGTGAATATTTTCCTAAGAAGCAACAATCGACATAACCGACTTTACAGCAGACTAGGCAGCAGAATTAATGTAAAGTCTTTCTTGTTAGCCAAATGCATTAAATGATACTCAGTGAAGACCAACCCACTTTGTAGATGATATAGGAAAACATAGGCTAACTACGAGGTATAATTTGATTGCAGACAAGAGCTTAAGAGTATCTAGAAAAGCATCTGTCAGAATGGCTATTATCAAAAACAAAAAAAACAACAAGTGTTGACGAGGATGTAGAGAAAGGGAAACCCTCGTACGCTGTTGGTGGGAATGTAAATTGGTGCAGGCACTATGGAAAACAGTATGGTTATTGTTAGTGCCGTGGTGTCCATCCTTACTCCTAGCGACACTGTGTACAGCAGAGTGGAACCCTGCCTGGTATTTTTGAGCCATCCTCTCACCTTCCTGAGCTATATCAGACACTCTCTGCTGCTATTCATAGGGTTTTCACAGCCATTTTTTTCAGAATTGGGTGGCCAGGTCCTTCTTCCTAGTCTGTCTTGGTCTGGAAGCTCCACTGAAACCTGTCCACCATGGGTGACCGTGCTGGAATTTGAAATCCTGGTGGCATAGCTTTCAGCATTACAGTAACACACAGCTATGTGTTTGACACAGTTTGACAACTGACAGACAGGTGGTGAGGTTCCCTGACAGAAAATGAACCCAGGTCACAGCAGTGAGAGCGCCAAATCTTAACCACTAGACCACCAGGGCTAACTAAACAATATAGGGGTTCCTCAAAAAATTAAAAATAGAACCACCATATGATTCAGCAATTCCTCTTCTGGATATTTATCTGAAGAAAATAGAAACGTTAATTCAAAGAGATATATGCGCTCCCATGTTCATTGCAGCATTATTTATAATACTCAAGATACAGAAGCAACCTAAGTGCCCATCGATAGATGAATGGATAAAGAAGATGTGGTATATACGTACAATGGAATATCACTCAGTCATAAAAAAGAATGAAATCTTGCCATTTGGGACAACATGGAGGGACCTAGAGGGTATTACGCTAAGTGAAATAAGTCAGACAGAGAAAGACAAATACTGTATGATTTCACTTATATGTGGAATCTGAAAAAATAAAACAGAATCAGACTCAGATTCAGACGGTTACTGGATGAGGGAGGGGTTGGGGGAGTGGGTGAAATAGCTGAGAGAAATTAAGAGGTACAAACTTCCACTTACAAAATTGATAATTTCATGGGGATGTAACGTACAGCACAGAGAATACAGTCAATAATATTGTAATAACTTTACATGGTTACAGATGGTAACTAGATTTATTGTGGTGATCATTTCATAATGGATATAAATATCTAATCACTATGATGTACACCTGAAACTGAAAGGACATTGCATGGCACTTATACTTTGATTTAAAAAGTAAAATAAATTTTAAAAAGAAAAGAAAAATTAATAATTTTTTTTAAAAAAAGAGCATCTAGAAGAATAGGTAAATAGTATAAATCTCAGAAGTGTCCTCTAACTAAGTTTTAATAAGTGTTAAGTAGCAGACTGATCTGTTCGCTTCCTTCCAATCCTAAACTTTCATGCTTCTAATCATATTAGCGCCCCTCAAAGGAAACTTCATTCTCCACAACAGTAACAATGAGAGAAATAAATTCAAGTTGCAAAATGGTAGTTCTGCAGATCTCACCTTCTTCCTTAGACAGAGCTTAAACTTACATAGCTTGGAGAGTTCGGGGTCCAAAATTTCTTATCACTGCACACACATGTTGATTTAACAAACTGGTTTCTCTTAATTCTTTTGTAATTGTTGCTGCCTAGATATAGAAGAAACAAGGTGTCAAGAAAGGATGTATTTTCTTTTACAGGCTCTAAGAACTAGAAAAACAACAGATATAGGGAAGACATGAAGCGCTATAAAAATTTTTTACTGAAAATTATAAGTGCAGTACATTTTTGCAGAACTTTATTCAATCATTCATTCTTTCTTTTAGGTTGGTTTATATGCATCTATGCCGGACATATTTATTTAAAATACCTTGAAACAAAAACATGATAATGTTTGTATTTGGGGTAATGAATAAACAATTGTACTTTTAAACAGATTTAAGACAGATTGACACCTGATAATTTCTTAAATGTCTTCTCGGTCAGAAAAAATAAGATTACATCATGGCCTGACAATCTGGGAATAGTCATAATTCTTAGGATACTTTTGTTGCAGGACTGCTGGTGGCAAGTAATTGATTATGGAAATCATTCCAGCTCTCTGAACCTAAAAAAAGCTATTCACTTCTCTAAACTTAAGTTTCCTTGTTTGTTAAATGACAATACACATCAAATTTGTTCTAAGGATTAAACGAAATAAGGAATATAAGGCATTTATCATAGTTCTCTGTCACTGTTTTCTCTGTCCATCTTCTTTCACGTCCTTCCACCTCTTGCTCCTCCCTTCTATTTATATTATCACCTCCACCTCTTTCTTTATCCCACCAAACTAGCTTCCTTAATAATAAAACAGTTGTTGACTGACTGAATGAATAAATGAATGCATAAGAAACAGCATGTCCAGCTTTTTTGCCCAAACAGTATCAGACTCCTGAAATATGCTTTATTCTGAAAATGATACTCTGCACAGAAAGCATATTTCCATTTTTAAGTTTGGTTTTAATAAATCATAGCCAGATTAAAGTATTGGTTCAGATATCAACACAAATACAGTACCTTTGTTTGGAAACATTCAACTGCATTTTCAGATTTGCAGCATGCTGAAATTATTTTGTCATAGTGAGAAGCCAAATAAAGAGCTGTAGATGAATACAGGAAGGGGTGCCTTCTTGCTATCTCATACAGGTATCTGCGAAATGAAAGGAGCTGTAAGATTCACTAACACACAAAATTAGGACTTCTACTGCTTGGAACCGGACTCCCAAGTTTGTTTAAAGATTCAGAAAACAGTCTTATTTTTTTCCACGTGCTGTCAAAAATTTTCCTCACTAAAGATTCCCGGGAAGAAATCAGTTTGACAGCCGATACCGTATTCTATTGTGAGAATAAAACAGGCGGAAATGCTGACTCTGATTCTTACTGAAGCGTCCGTTTCAATAAGCCTACTCAGACATGTTTCGGGGGTCAGCAAGGCCAGACCTCCACTCAGTAAAGCAGAAAGATAAAGTCTTTTTTTCTCATCAGTGCAGAATGGAATAATTCACCTGTGCAGTCTCCATGGCAGAGACGTTCTAAGGACAGGTTCCATATTTCTCTGGTGTTGGCAGCAACATGGAAGATAGAGTGATTAAGAGTGAGACACAGGCTTCACCAGTAGAGAACCTGGGTTCGAATCCCGTCTCGGAAATGTATTAGCAGTGTGCCCTCAGCCAATTGCCTTAACTTTCTAAGCTTCATTTTCCTCACATGCAAAATGGGAAGAAGACAAAGAATGAAGAGGAAGAGGACAAGGAGACTTCAAAGGCTGTTTGTGAGCATTAATCTGATCACATGCACCATGTTCCTACATGATCCTACATGCACATGTTCCTACAACATCTTAAGTGCTCAATAAATGCTAGCCAAGTTTATGTACCTTAAATATTCCTAGATCTCTAACATTTTTTTTATTTCTAGGGAATTTTGGAACATGGAAAACCAAATATTAGCTCCAAAAGAAGTCATTTTGTGCCATCATAATTATTCTTGGGCAAGCTAGAATGGAGAGATTAGAAGGGAAAAAACAAGGTATATATCAAGAGACTAAGGAAACAACTGGTGGGTCTGATGTGTGGTTTATACTGAATCTATCTAGCATACTGTGGAAACGAAGTTATCCTTAAAGTCGCTCACCTAATTTCCTAGTGCAGGACCTCAGCAGACGCAATGCCAAACATTATATCCACTTCTTCCCATTTTAGAGGACATCTGTAAATTGCAGAAACACTAAATTCTGCTTGACACTGCTCCCTTCCTGGGGTTGCTTTTTGTTTGTTTGTTTTCTTGGTGAGGAAGATTGGCCCTGAGCCAACATCCGTACCAATCTTCCTCTATTTTGTATGTGGGACGCTGTCACAGCATGGCTTGATGAGCGGTGTGTAGGTCCTCGTCTGGTACCCAAACCCGTGAACCCCAGGCAGCCAAAGTGGAGTGCATGAATTTAACGACTATGCCACTGGGCCAGCCCTCCTTCCTGGGGTTTTAATCTACTTTTAAATTGGATCCTTACCGGTTCAGGAACATCTCCCTGTTTTCTTCATATGCTTTACAACTCGTGACAGGTTCTGGAACTTGGAAGGGTGGGATGGATGCTGGAGAGTCCTTCTTGCGTGCCAGTAAACAGTTATGTCTTTCCTCTTCATTTTGGCTGCAGCAACCTGAAAGTCCATACTTTTCAGGAATTTCCTCCTCATGGCAAATTTCTTCCAGGAAGGCAGATAGCTTTAAGAAAGATTTGTTTTTAATGAAAGACAACAAACTTTACTTGAAAATCTGTAAAAGATGTGAAAAGTTTTTTAATATCCTACTATAGGTTAAGAAAATAATTCCCCATTTAAATTCCAGTATATTTAGTTTCAGCCTGAGCTAGCCTTCTTTGATGCCTTTTGGGAAATGGAATGTTAGTTTCCAATCTTTAGTAATGCACATGACTATTAGACAAAGTTATTTTATTTTAAAAGGAAAAAAGCCGTGCAATATTTTATTCCCCCTCAAAAAAATCTGGAATATTTTATCTTTCCCTTTTATGTTATCAACAGTTTGGCTCCATGATACATAAGCTTTCCTTTTTTATATAAACCACTTTTCAGTCAGATACTCATTTCATGTGGCATTCTTGTGATAAGACATTGATCCAAAACTGGATTTTATTTTCAGATAAATATCCAAATAATTTGAAATCAAATAAAAATAGCACCAAATACTTTTTATGGATCTTAACTACAGATTTAGCTAATATGTTTTAAAAAGTCTATTTTAAATGTTTAAAATCCTTCTTTGTTGCTTTAATTTTACCAAAATCAGATGATGAAACTAGTAGTCTGAAGAATGCCTCTGAGGAATCCATGTGTTTCATTCATCTCAGGAAATTTTTATTTAGCTTCTGCTAATATTTAGAGAAACTTGGAAATCTTAAGTAACACTTCCAATTCCCAATCCACATAAAAATCATGCCTTTAAGTTTACAGTGACAAATCACCAATTGTAACAGTACCTTGAGCTTCTCATTGGATGTAAAGTTACAATACGGAATGCATTTTGCTTAATTTACACACGTTTTTAGATTATCAGAGAAGCCAAACAGAGAGATGCAAAACAGAGGTTTTTATTAAATCATCAATTGCAGAGTTGGAAAGTACTTTTATATCTTTAAAAGGGCATCTTCTCTACAGTATTCCAGATACATTGTCTTTTGGCCATTTCATCAACGCCACCGTGACAGAGGGTTCTCTGGGCATTTTGTTCCGTATTTGGGTGGCTTTAATCATTACAAAGTTCTTAGTCCTTTTCTGTATTGAGATAAAATAATCAATAGTAACTATTATTTATTGATCTTCTACATTAGAATAGCCTTATATTTAAAAAAATATTCATTATTTATTTGAAATTCAAATTTAAGTGGGCTTCATATTTTGCTATTGTTGTTTGTTTGCCAAATCTGGCAACCCTAAGTGTGTGCTATGCACCTCATATCCACTATAGTGTAGATATAGTGTAACGAAGCCACTAGGGGTGTTAGTTCTGGAGCCTGATGGCCTAGTTTAAATTCTGGTTCTGGGCTCCCTTAAGAAAGTTACTTAACCTCTCTGTGCCTCAGCTTCCTCAACTGGAAGATTAGCATCTATCTCCTAGGATTATTGTAAAGATTTAATAAATTAATATTTGTAAGTAAAACTGATATTCAGCCAATAAGCCCCAGACAGGGTCTCTTGGCTCACTGGACATCCATTCTGATTCATCAGCACTATGCTGTATGTCATGAAATATTTTGATTAGCAATGATATGTAACACTCTCTAGAATAATGCCTGTCACATTGTGTGCTTAATAAAAATTAACTCCTACTATTATTATGTCAATCTCCATGACAACTCTGAAATGGAAGCTATTATTATTCCTTATTTTATAGATAAGGAAACTAAAGAACTAATACTCAGAGAAGTTAAGTGGTATGACCGTAGTCATCTCACAACTCTTATTTCAGAACCTTAACTCTTAGTCACTATGCTTATATTGTCTCTGTACAGTAGGCATCATTGTTTTCTCTCCCACCCTCTTCAACAATTCGGAATTAATCTAAGCCCTCTTTCAGACAACAGGTCTTCCAACATTTAAACGTATTTCTCACGCCATCCCTGTATCTTCTCTTCCACATGCTAAATTTGGTCAAATATCACAGTGCTTTTTGGGGCGGGAGGGTGAGGAAGATTCTGAGCTAACATCCCTTACCAATCCTTCTCTGTTTTTTTGCTTGAGGAAGACTAGCCCTGAGCTAACATTCACACCAATCTTCCTCTACTTTGTACGTGGGATGCCTCCACAACATGCCGACAGCAGAGCAGTCCATGCCTAGGATTCGAACCTGCAAACCTGGGCCACCAAAGCAGACCCTGTGGAACTTTAGCCTCTAGACCATGGGCCGGTGGCTGCTTTTTTTATTATTCACTCACCCGGTTTTCTGAACACCCTGTTGGCTGCTCACTGCCAGTGGACTTCTCAGTTACAGTCAATACATCTTTCACCATTTTGCTTACTTCCTTGTAAGTGGCCTCTTGAACAAACTGGGCAAAAAATATGGTGGCTCTGAAACGAAAATACATATGAATGCTTAAGGAACAGACTTATATCAAGCATCTTTTCCTCAAGTTTAGTTTTTGTTTGTTTTGTTTTCTGTTATGTTGTGACCTGTTTAGCGGGTGAGCTTTGCTAAAAATTTATGTGAAATTAAGTTCTAGCCATCCAGGAAGAAAGGTCAGTCTTCTTCTCGTGCCCTTCTCCCATATCTATAAAAAATCAAAGTAAGCAGATTGCCCGTAAAAATGGTTCCTCATTTTGTGGTCACCCACCCACTGCAATGCAATGCAATCCTCCTCTATTTTATGTGGGATGACAGTGCGACTTGATGAGCGACGCTCTGTCACCGCCCGGGATCCTAACCCGGGCCATCAAAGTGGAGTGTGTGAACCTCTACACCACCTGGCACGTCCTGAGGGTATCTATATTCTTTATAGTTCCTTTTAAGTTTAAGCAAAGAATTGGTCATTAGACCTCTGCCCATGTCTACTCCCAACAAGATCAAGTTCTGATCTAAGACCACAATGCTCATGGATTCACCCAAAGCATTGCTTTAGCAACTTTCTGTGTGCAAACAGTAGCAGTAACACACTACTTCAAATTCCTTACTAGAAACTTCAAAAGTGTGGAATGGAAAGATAGCACTCAAAAGAAAAACATACTCTCTACAAATAACAGAAAGCAGAATGTTTTACATCCTATTATTTGCTACTAGGATTTAAATAGTATTAAGAATAGAGAATATTATAATATCATCCTATTAGTAATGGTGAGAAAAATTCCTAAATTCATATAGGGTTACCACTGATAAGAAACTAATCTTCAGTTTCTACAATCAAATTTGGTTTATCCCATGGAATTTCAAGCAATCTAGAGGTTAACATCTAAGATATGGGCCAACAGGTCAACCTCTTCAATATCAATTTTATATTCAAACATAAATAATTTTCTTGGAATTGTCCAATTTTGCTTTCATACTTTTGAAAACTTGTGGGCCTATCCAACTTCATTTAATTACCTAACTAAAATTACCATTGCTTTGCATATTTAAAGTGCATTTATATGAGCAAAACTTACAGGTCAACTAAATTCATCTCTGGAGAACATTGAAAAGAATCCAGTGCGGAAGCTGGAAGGCAAAATAAACTTCATGAGAAATGGTATTTTCAACTGCAACAAGGAAAGTAACCATTGTTACATGTGAGCGTTTGTATTTAAGTTAGAACCATACAATTTTAAAAGTGAGAAGACACTAGGGATCATTTTTCCAAACATCCTCATTTTGTGCTTGAGAAAACTAGGAAACTAAGGGAGGAAGTCAACAAAAATAATTTATAGTAGACCTAGCACTAAAACCCAGGTTTTGTATCTTCCAATTGTTTGGGTTTCCCCTGTACTGTAATGTTGTAATTGGCTTGAAAATAAAATGATTAAAAATATGTCAGTCATCCTTCTGAACAGGATTACACCACAGTTTTCTTGACCATTTGCATCCCAGTTACACTGTTTCTTCTTCAGACAGTGAAAGAATAACCCATTATTCTGAAGTAGAGAATAAAGATAGTACTTATTTTACCAGTCTGAGAGGATTTTACATTTGGAGGAGCCAGGATTACGGACTAGTATGTATACACATTTCGAAGTTAATATGTATGCCAATTAAATAACGTACAAAAAATTATTTCAACATGGAGCATACAAACCATTCCTGGGTAATGCTAAGCACTGTCATGATTTTGTAAACCTCCTGTCAGGTTACAAGTCTGTTGTTCATTTAAAGATATTCACCAATTGAATATTTGTCCTCTGTGTGGAACAGTAAGTGTGGTAAATAAATCAAGACAAATGAATAAATGCAAGTTTATGAATTTTGACATAGAGAAAAGAGCAGAAAGAAAAATACAAAATATCTTACCTATTCCATATGCATTGCTATGCATTGTTCTGGATTCAGTAGAATTTAGTAGAAAAATTAAAAGAATTGATACCACCCACTTCATAGTTGCTAGTAATTTTGTCGTTGTTGGCAATGATGGGGGGAGAATATTGAAAATTATGCTGAAATTCTTTTATATCCTTCTCAAGCAAAGCATGTTAATTAGTAATCTTTTGTTAGTATATTGGTATATCTGTTACTTAATTTCTTTAGGTTGCAAATGGAGCAACTTGCCAATAATTAACAGCACAGGGATTATTGATATTTTATGTTCAAGGACACAGACCTCTTTTGGATGGAAAAAGGAAAACGAAGGTTGCAAATTCATTCTGCTTTACAAATATAACAAATACTTTTCTCAAATTACAGCTTTCAAAGATACAGTTTCTCTCCTAAATTGCACAATAATTCACTCTTTTCAAATTAAAACGTTAATGCGGCCATAAGAAAAGACACTTGATTTTGTCTGAAATTCAACTAAATGCATAATTCATTAAAAAAATATATTAATTGAATGCCTATCGTGTGCCAGGCACTGGACATTGTTTGACTAACTCAGACTCCTCATTGAAGAATACATTGCTTCATCATTATGTTGTTGTTTAGCTCAAAAATCCTTTTCACCTGATTTGTATGTCAATAAGGTCTATTTTTCAGTATTTAGTATACTGTATATAGCTTAAGACACAAAAGTTAGAGCACAGATTCTGATGAACCAAGTCCTATAATAATTTTATTTGTTGCAAAATAATTTTGCATATATGTCAAACTGTGAAGTGGATTGGCTGCACTGTTCATTTAGCAACTCCAGATGATTATGGTAATACTAAATAAAGGGCGCTTACAAACACCATCTGCTTCTCAGAGTGGTTCACTTCGTATATCCCCTATCCATGAGTGTTCTCAATCTTGGATGCGCATTAAAATCACTAGAGGAACTTTTAAAATTCCCAATGCCTAGCTTGTACCCCAGACCAATTAAATCAGAATCTTTGGAGGTGGAACTTAGGCATCAGTATTTTTTAAAGTTTCACAGATGATTCACTATTCTAAAGTTAAGATTAAAAAAACCAAATAAGGTACAATAGGCAATAAATAAATATGGTACATTCATAAAATGGAGTAATATGCAGCCATCAAAATAATTTTGTGGAAGAATATTTACTGATATGGAAATATGCTCATAATATATCATTAAGTGGAAAACAGGCGAAAAATAATATACGGAAAAATCCCATTTTCGTGCCTCCTTTCTCCCCTCAACCCCTAAAAAAGTATAAAATAAAAGACAGGAATAATAGACCACAAAGTTTTAACACTGGGTTTCTCTGGATGGTAGGACTGCAGTGAATTTCTCTCTCTCACTCTCTCTCTTTCAAGACTTGTTCAATGGAAATCTGATATGTAATTTTAAAAATAAAATTTAAAAAACTGATTATATTTTTTAAGAATAAACCATACTGTAAATTACTAGGGCAAATATTTAAACAAAAGTTCATCAGAGCCTTTTTACATAAACTTCTAGAACTTCTGGGAGATATAAGGATTTATCATAGCATGAACAAGTTCTTCATTGCTGGTCAAGTAATATCCCACTCATGTGATGGTTTCTGTTCATTTTCTGCTGTGTGTGGCCACCCTGGGTTTTGTCTCCTGAGGAACACACTAACCGGGAGCAAGCTTTGCTCCTACTCCCCAGTGAGAGGCGCTGCTGACCTTGTCTACCCATTTGAGTATCAACGGGGCACCTCTCTCCTACTATCCCTGAATAGGGCTCTTTACTCAAATATATGAAAACAAAAGCATTAGTTATGAAAAACTGAACCCATTTTATGAAGCAATCTACATTCCATGTGACCAGGCATGGGTAAAATATCCCCCAGCCTTTCACAGTGCCTGGTCCCCAGCCAGCGCTCAGTAACATTTGCTGAATAGTGAATGTATTTGTTCAAAGACAAGAAGTTAAGGTAGAGGGAGAGGTTACATTCAGCAAATCTCAGCTTCCATAACTCTGAGATCTTTGTAACTGTATAAACCATATTTCAAGTCTTATGCTAATATAGAGATATAATCTGAAATGTTGGACAATCCAATCTCATCTTCTCATCAAAAGATTAGAGGGAACCTATGTAAAATGTCTAGCAAATAGTAGGCATTTACTAAAGTGTGAGTACTACAATATTATAAATATACATATAAATAGACACATCCCTACAAATAATACGTGCACATTAATCTGACGTATGTTGTGTCCGCCACCAACATCCGGATGCTGAAGAAACTAAACCAGGAGTAACAACCTTACTGTCAGTCCACGTCCTATTTAGATCTCTTCTCTGATATTGTGCTGGTTTGTGTCATTCTTTAATCTCCTTCCATATTCTCCCTTACCGAGCAGGTCTCTGCTATTCCCTGTCATATGATCAGAAAGACAGTACAGTGTCACGGTTAAACATGTGGGCTCAGGGACCCGGTTTGAATTTTTTCCCTGTCATTTATTAGCTACATGACTTTGGGTGAGTTATTTAATTTTTCTGGGTTTTATTTTCATCATCTATAAAATGAAGCTAGTGATAGGATCTCCTTCATGATTAAATAAATTAGTGAGTGTAAATGGCTCGGAATAGGGCCTTGCACAGAGTAGCACTTAATAGATGTGAGTTTTATTTACTCATTCAACAAAAAGATGGAATATGCATATCAGGCACTGTTCTTTGACGGGAATAATCAGCCACAAGCAACAGGCACCATCCCTGCTCTTGCTGAGCTTACCATCTACTAGAGAGACAGTTATGTCAGCAATCACAACATGGTGTGATGGATGCCGTGATAAGTGGAGTGAAGAGGAACACCTCACATCCTTGGAGGGAGTCGGGGAAGGCTTCCTGGAGTAGGCAGCTTCTTGGTGGAGACTGGTAGAAAAATTGGAGGTGGGTCAAATAAAGACGGAGGGAAGAGTGTCCCAGGCAGACGTAGAAAGCAATGGAAAGGCCCACTGGTAAGGGCGAGCACGGCGTATTTAAGGGGCTGGAAGAAATGCAATTTCGGTGAAATACAAATTTTAAAAATGAGAGAGCTTATTCTATAAAGGGAATTTCTGGCAAAGTTGGCAGGGCCACATCTCAAAAACCTTTTAAATCAAGCTTACACCTCATCCTAAGATAATGGGAATCTACAAAGGGAGCTAACAAAAATCACGTTTGTGTTTTGAAACCATCTCTCGTTATAAAAGGGGACAAGTTTATGATAAGGAGGCCAGTTAGGAAGTTTTTACAATAACATAGTCCAGTAAGTTGCCTGGATGAGAGTAGTGCTAATGGGAAATGAGAGTTGTGGATGGAATTAAATAGTATGAGTGAGATAAACTCAAAAGGATTTATTTACTGAATATTTGCTCAGTTTGGGATATATTGAGCTTAGGACAGAGAGACAAGTTTACTCAAACAGTCCTGGTTTTTGCCTGTTGACTTAGTGTAATTATTAAGCCAAATGCCCTGGTTTACTGTTGAAGTATCTTTAAGACCTCCAAAGTAGAGAAGTTGATGGACACTTCAACAGTGCTTCTTATCCTCTGGACCGAGATCAAGGCTGGATATGGAGATTCAGGAGCCATCGGCTTGTAGATGGTTATTACAGCCACACATTTGGATGAAAAAGAGAGATTGTAGTGAAAAGAGGTATCCTGAGGAACGTCAAATTTTAAGAGACAAGCAATAAAGAGGAGCTTTGAACCGGAGTTTGTCTACTAACTGCAAACAAGTCTTGATCTATATGTGCCATGGTTCAAGGTTTAGTCCTAAGTACACAACCCACATGGAATGCTTTTCCAGTGCCCTAATTCTGGTTCTGTTTACTTTTTCATAAATCTGTGAAACTGCTCAGAAGCAACTTAACACGACAAACTGGACTTTGGTACCAAACAGATTCTAATCTTGGCTGTGACAATTATTAGCCATATGACATTAGGCAAATAATTTAATCTCTCTGATTCTTAATTTTGTCGCATAGCTAATGAAAATGATAATATTTCTTCAGAAGCTTTTTTATGTGTAGATGGAATAATGTATTTAAAATGTCTGATCCCTAACAGACATTTTACAAAGATAACAATAATTATCATGATCAGCATTGCTATTAGTGTTCAATGTTAGATGTACTCTTCTTCAAAGCAGTTAAGCTATACGTGTGGTTACTAGAAAATGCCTTCTCTTCAGACAATACCAGACCACGTACTCTTCTGGGATCTATTTTGTTCTCTGTTGGTTTGAGTGATTGGTTATTTGAAAAAACATTTTTTTTAATCTCTCTTCCTCTTTCCCATTAATGCTTGTAAAACCCTCATCCATCCTTTAAGGTCTATACCAAATAATTCTCCATAAATGTGTATCTCATTACTCTGTAACTAAGAAAGAACTTTCCTACCTTTGACAACTTATGACACCTCTTAGGTTATTTTTTCGTCGTTCTTCTCATCTGACCTTATGTCACAGTCATTTATAAGCCTATGCAATTCTTCCTAGATAGTCGACTTCTTGGATTCAAGGACTCATCTTCCTGACTCCTATGGTGCTAGCACAATATCTGGCACAAAAAAGAGCCTTTATAAGTAGAAAATGAATGGCCCTGAATCAGACTGTCATAGTCAGGATCACTCATCAGTCCTCACTCATTCATTTGACACATATACCTTTCTCACCACAGAGCACTCTTGAAATTTATGCTGTATGTTTGAGAAGAGGATAGAACCTAGGATCATGAGATGAAGCTGAGGAGTCTGACTGCAAGTCACAGAGCTTGAAACAATCTCCACGGAGCAGATAAAACCCACATTCCAATAGGATGAATGTCCTCAAACTCCTCCAGCCTCTTGTCTCTTTAGATTTAATTATATTTGGCCCTGTGCTGACCCCACATACTGAGAGCAGCCAGAATTACTACCAACACCCTGGCCAAATTTCTAAGAATTCAGGAGTAGGGAGGACTGCTCGCATTTAGCCTTGACATCTCTGCCCTAATTTCCTGGTGCTGCTAAATTTTCTCTTTGGCTGTGCCTTATTTTCTGTCCTATACATGCTATCTCTTCCCTGTCCTGAACCCGTGTTGGGTACGCCTCAATCACTTTTTCAAAGATCCCTCTACACACGTGTGTGTCAAGGAACTTGAAATCAAACATCAAAAGGCCTTTTCGGCTTGTATCAACACCCCTGACTCTCCTCATTTCGAGCCCTGACCAACATCCTCCTTTCTTGGTCTCTCCTGGTCCTCATTTATTGTCTTTTCTCACCTAGCTCCAGCTTCTATATTCCCTTTCCTCTTACTGTCTTCAGGCAGAGAAAACCATCTCTCCTTTTGTTTAATTTTAGCCTATCCAAATCAAGCTCTGGAACAGGAAACCACCTTTCACCTTTTCTGCCCCGCAAAAGCCATCGAAGTATTTTGCTCAAAAAAAGGGAGTTTTCCTTCATCAGAGGGACTTTGCCTATGGTTTTTAGGGAGTGAGTGGACATTTTTTTCCTCCCTTCTATACGAGGAACAAAGTGAGAAGGATCAGAGTCAGAGAAAGCAATCAATCTGCCTGCCAAATGGCTAGAGGTGCCATGAGGTCAGCGAGGTGAAGGAAGACATCAACTAAGTCAAGCAGAGAAGGAGCAGAGTGAGTCAAGGGCCAGTCAAAATAAATTTCACACAAATCTATGGTCCATGAGCAGTGTTTCTCTTTATGTGGGTTGGCTGCTCCTGCAGTGATAAGCATGGGTCCTTAAAACAGCTGAACTGGTCCACACACTCAGATTACAAACTGCCTGAGGGAAGCAATCATGCTTTGAGAACATCTTCTAAAAGTCCTAGAAGAATAAATTGTACAGAAAAAGCACTTTCTAAATACTTTTTCTTAATGACATATACTTTCTCTAATGAGAAAATACTATGACCCCTCTCTTCCCACCTTCTATAGCAATGACACATGATGAGAAATTACAAGGGAGGTCTGGCCTTAAGCCGTCATCAGCATAATTGCTGGATGCTCCTTTTCCTCAGCAACATTGCGAGATGGCTCACTGTCATAAGAGATTCAGAAAAATCCCCTACAAGCCCAGAGATTTCACACACACTTATGAACTAAATGTCTGTGTCCTTGCAGAATTCATATGTTGAAGTCCTAACCCCCAATGTAAACCCTGCTGGAAACTTGATCTCGGATTTTCCGACATCTAGAACTGTGACAAACTAGTTTTCTGTTGTTTAAGCTGCACAGTCTGTGGTAGTTTGTTATGGTTGTCTGAGCAGACTAAGACACACACACACACATCTCTATAAATATGCATTCTTCCCCCGGGAAATATATGCCATAAAAACTAGAATTATGATCTATTGTTCTTAGACAAATTGTACTGCTTCCCAGAATATAGGCTATGTTTTAAATAACTCTTCTTTATTTAGAGAAACACTGCTTGTTTTTGATGTTCCTAGAAAAGAATAAGAACATATGTGCTCTCCAGTATTCTGTGGGAGGTAAGAAATTTGTGAGTAGATTGCACCGTGGCCCCACAATTTCCGTCATGAGAAAAGTAATAAAACGGGTCAGAGCATGTCTCCATACCCATCCTCAATGCCTCACGATCATCCTTGCCTTGAATCACCTTTGTCCCAAGCAATGAATCTGTTGTCCACCCCATCGCAAGGTTAGGGAGGCCAGCTCTCTCATCTAAGACTGGTCCGATTATGGAAGAGCCAGTCCTTCAGCGCTAGGAGGAGCACTGGAGTGAATATCTGGATATTGCTTGTGCTGTTCTACATTTTTCCTCTTATCGCAATTTAAAAAAGAAATCAAGAGATCATCTTAATTTGGGCACATATTCCTTTGGACAGCCACTGGAGCTAACTCTGTCCCTTATAGCCTCTTGTCCTAGTGACAAACCCAAAGACATGGGCTAACTTTATCTGAAACTTTAAAGTATATCTGCCTTGATGACTGCCCTTTCCATCACTGGAAGATGTTTGTGATTCCTGATACTCAACTCTGTGGCTCCTCAAATTACCAACCAAATGACTCCACCTGAGGTGGGTGAGGGCCTTCGCTCCGCCCAAACAGGATGGACTCCCTCTCTCTGTCACTTACAACACACCCAGTGACACTGCTCCTTAATTCATTTCTTCTCTTAAGATTCTTAAGACCAGCCTTTTAAAGAACCAGTCCCTAAGGTCCAGATATCAATTGACTAAATGAATTAATGAAGAAATTTGCAACAAACAGAACTGAGAGACCTGAGTGCAGCTGAAGAGTAAATGTGAAAAAGTGATCTGCTCTTTTGCATGCAATATTTTTCAGATATTTTCCAGGTCACTGCTTATAGTCTAGTGCTGAAGAAATTACACACGGTTCACATGAATTAAATAAAATGGACAAGATGATTATTATTCCAACTATATATCAACCATTTACATACATACATACATAAATGTTACATGTAACATTTTATTAACATAAACTCTTTCCTTAGTCAGAAAAAGATCCTAGTTTCCCAAAAGATACATCTCAAAATGCTATAACGCACTTTCTCTGTTGCCGTACAAATAGCCATGTATTTATTTATCAGTTACTCACACAAGAGAGATAATTTTGATAATTTTAAATGAATTGGATGATGCAAAAGTGACACCATCATATGGAACATTACTAGGTCAATCAGTTTTGAATATGCAGTTCTTTATGTGTTTTAATTTGGGAGAATTTTCATTATTTCACATTTTTATAATACAATATATCATTATGCTTATCTTAAAGCACAAACTTGTATGATTCAAATTTGCATGAAATTCAATTTACTATATTTACTATTTTGGAAGTCCAGAAAATTATTGTAAGTCAGGATTCTGTGATTTGTAGTTTAGAGTATTTATAGCCCATAACATAAATCAATTTATCCATCTAATTTTTATTGAATACCCGTTATGAACCAGGTTATGCTAAATGCCAAGGGAGACACATGAACTTCTAATTCATGGTCCCTTCTGGTGAGAAACACTATCTAGTTGAAGAGACAGACTTATAAATGAACTGATACCATTCAACAAGCCTGCTCTCAGGAGTCAGAGCCATGTGTGTTCAAATTCTAGCTCTAGGACTCATATTTTACATATTTAAAATAGATATAAAATCTACCATAATTACAATAAAACGTGAATGCTGTAATAAGTCAAGTTCAAGAGCGAAGGGCTATCAGAGAAGAAAGTGCTCTATGCAGGGAAGTTTCCTCAAAGAAGGTGACCTTTGAGTGAATTAAGCAGATAAAGAAGAGAGAGAAAGACATCTCAGGTAGAAGGAAAAAGCATACACGAATAAAGCATGGTGCGTTACTGAATAGTAAAAGGTTCAAACTGTTTCAACTATTGAAGGGAGGGTGAAAAAAGAGATTGGAAAGATAGTGAGTCACTTTATAAAAGGACTAAGAGGAGCAAAGAGAGTTGTTAGGCAAGGAAGGAAGGGTAGACATGATGTGATTCTATGTGTAGTTTCCATATATCCAACATATCTGTTATAAAACAGCAGTCTTATCACACTCTTAGCCCCTCCTTCAAAAACCAAACCCCTAAAATGTTAACAATAGTAACAAAAATAACTAAACCCACGCTCAACTCTAGGAGGCACCCTTTACATTTTACTCTATATTAATGATGTCCTCTGGATTTATGCAACACCAGCATGAGCCCATGTGAAGTATACTAATTTATCCACTACGATTTAGAATAAGGAGTAGAAAAGTGATACATACCTGCTCATTGTCCAATCAGCGCACCTGAAGATTCTTCCTAATGTTCAGGCACCATTTCTTCCTGTTCAGGTCCGGGTACCATCTCTTTATTGGTATAATTTGCCTTATTGTCAAATGCATCTCATTCTTGGCTAATTTTATAGCTGCCATCTCAAGAAAAAGATAGCAATGTTGTTATTCGTGATGTAGTGGCTCCTTGGAACCTGTTTGTATTGAAACAAATAAATCTTCTTCCCTCTATAGTTCTCTATCATTTATTTAATTTAATACTGGTTATATCATTATTCTTGATGATGCGTCATGCGTCATATCACCACAAATTCTAGCTTCCAGTGACTCTCTTAAATGTTATTATTGTGCTTCATTGACAATAACCACAAATGCAAGTCTCTGGTCATCTTAAATTTACGGTTACAACTTTCTTAGCATAAATGTAGATCAACACATCTTCCAACCACGTTTTCTCCTGAACTCTTAGACCATAATCACTATATTTCTAGAATGTGAACTCTTTATATGATAACTGCGCTCCTGCCTCCACATACAGCCACCAACAGGGAGGATAGGTGATGGGCCTGTGGTGGAGCAAGAAGAGTGATTCCATTCCTCCAAGGGCTGTTTGGCAGGGCTTAAGGCCAAACCCAGGGGAGAACAACATAACCACATCAGTGGGGGCAGGAGAAGACATGAACTGGAGGGCCCGAGGGGCATCTCAGAGCAATGCTCTCCAAAGCCCTTGGAAGCAATGGACATGTCCACCATGAAAACTGCATGACACTTGATGTGGAGTTTGTGGAGGGATTGGAGTGACCACCCCAGGTGCCAGTGGCAGGAAGCACACTGGGTAAAGGACACTGCCACCACTCCTGCCACCTTTGTGTACTCTAAACAAGGCTGCCTTGTTGGAACACAGACAGGAAAGAGCTGCTGGATGAGCTCAGGCCCAAAAGTCAGTCAACAGTCCAGACCCTAAACTCATCGTGTGTCAGATGTGAGTGTGTCACTCAAAACTCACTGAAGAGAGTAGGGAAAAAATGGATCTAACTTAAGTAACTTTGGAAAACAATGTTTTGACTGGAAATTGTAAGGCTAAAGACAAAAAGAATTGTACATAGACAAGTTGGTAAATTTGTTTCCCATGGAGGTATGAGTCAGAAACTCCTTCATAGGATCCTGGGGTTGAAAGAATGGATGGTACATAGTGAGAACCAAGTTTCTCACCATCAAAGAGGGAAGCAACAAATAAGCAAGAAGGGGAAGCTCAAATGTACTTTGTGGTTCTGGAATAGTCAGAGACATCATTATGAACTCATATTTACCTAAATAGATAGATATATGATAGATATATGATAGATAGATAGATAGATAGATAGATAGATAGATAGATAGATAGATAGATAGATAAAGATACTGAAATAACTATAGGCAGTGTATATACATGAATTAGTGTACAAACCTACATTTCTTAGCTCTGTTCCCTGGAAGAGTCTAGAAGCAGTGATACTCCATTAGCAACAAGCACACCCAGTGCTCAGATCTTTGTTTCTAATACTCTTGTCTATAAACAGAACCAGGGCTCTTTGAAGAAATGCATGTTTCCAGGTCTGGGGAAGGGAAAATACAAGACAAGCCTGGAGCATCTCGTGGCACCAGAAAGGAAAGAAATGTTCAAATAACAAAGAATGGGGTCATGTCAAAGGACACAGGAGCCAACCTGAAAGAACCCCCAAAGACCAAAGCTGAAATAATTTGAGCAACAAAACAAAAAATGTAGCATTGAATTATAACCTAAAGTACAAAATAAATAAACGAGTTCACAGTGATATAAATGATTGGTTAAATAAATAAATAAGTGGAGTGAAGTGACAAATCTTTCTTACAGAAGAATTCAAAATAATATATATCGATGCTCCCCCTACCAGGAGCTTCATCCTCTCCTTCCCTTACTTTTAGTCTGGCCTGGATTTAGTGACTCACTTCCAAAAATAGAATATGGAAGGGGAAAAATAAAAACTTTGCAGTGGAGAAACCTAGCAAATACCCCCTTAACCAAGGGCTCAATCTTAACATCCCTGGTGATAAATCATGTGGAGATCCTGTACCTCCCATATGATGTGAGGAGAAGAGCACATCACATGCACACACACAACCAGTGTGTCCACACCATTTGGTGGCCCAGTCTCCTGCACTGTGCAGCAGAAGAACTGTGACAGCCAGCCAGAATGATGCACTTGCCAGGCTGCCCTCTGGGAACTGGAGCGGAACTTGTGCTCCTGCACCACTCTTAGGCTGAAGCGTCTGAGCTCCTCCTGGAATCTGGTTGATGCCCCAGGAAGCAGGCAGCCAGACTCTGAGAGGCCCACCTTTTGGAGCATCTCTCTCCAAAAGTTTCAAGTCCTTCTTCAGTGCCTGGGCAGCAATGCCACCCACACAGAGTTCCCAGACCTGGTCCAGGGTAGGTCCAGTTCTGTAGAAACACTTTACTCAAAATTTTCTTGGTCTACCTCCAGGGCGTAGGTGGAGCCAGTGCTCACAAGCTCCATTTCTCCCCTTCCTGGCTCTCTGCAAACTTTCTGATGACTGTAACAAAAGTGGGAAAGTATTTGGTACAGTGGACCTGAGGCCAAGGTAGGGGTTGGGTGGAGATGAGGGAGGGTGTGCAATGTAACATTTCAGGAATGGAAGGAATCTTTTTTAGCTTGGTACCAAAACCTTTTGCAAGCATTATATCTAAAATAAAACTATAAAGCATTATTTTTAGGGATAAAATAGGCAAGTTGTGGATAGCATGTACAATATAAAACCAAGTCTTATAAAAAATTTTAAAATACACAAATTAGTAAGGCTATAAATGACTTTTAAGTATGTAAATTCATAGACAATGGGCTGATATCAGTGATTACCTCTGGGAACAGGGAAAAGGGGCTCAGTATTGAGTATAGCATTTTTTAATTAATTAATTTTTTCTATTATTACATCTCCTTTGAACCATAATTTTCTAGTGGCTTCCTAATATTCTATCTTTTTTATTGGAGTACAGCTGACATACAATATTATATTAGTTTTAGGTGTACAACACAGTAATACAATATTTCTACAGGCATACCTTGGAGATATTGCAGGCTCAGCTCCAGACCACAGCAATAAACCTAATATAGCAATAAAGCAAGTCACAATAATGTTTTGGTTTCCCAGTGCATATAAAAGTTGTGTTTACACTATATTTTAGTCTACTAAGTGTGCAATAGCATTACGTCTAAAAAAACAATGTACACATTTTAATTTGAAAATACTTTATTGCTAAAAAATGCTAACCACCATCTGAGCCTTCAGCGAGTTGTAACCTTTTGCTGGTGGAAGGTCTTGCCTTCATGGTGATGGCTGCTGACTGATCGGGGTGGTGGTTGCTGAAGGCCGGGGTGGCTGTGGCAATTTCTTAAAATAAGACAACAGTGAAGTTTGCTGCATTGATTGACTCTTCCTTCCGTGAACTCTTCCATTTCTTTGTAGCTTGCAATGCTGTTTGATAGCATTTTATCCACAGTAGAACTTCTTTCAAAATCGACATCAATCCTCTGAAATCCTTCCACTGCTTTATCAACTAAGTTTATGTAGTATTCTAAATATTTTGTTGTCATTTCAACACTCTTCACAGCATCTTCACCAGGAGTAGATTCCATCTCAAGAAACCACTTTCTTTGCTCATCCGTAAGAAGCAATTCCTCATCTGTTAAAGTTTTATCATAAAATTGCAACAATTCAGTCACATCTTCAGGCTCTACTTTTAATTCTAGTTCTCTTGCTCTTTCCAGCATATCTGCAGTTACTTCCTCAACCAAAGTCTTGAACCCCTCAAAGTCATCCATGAGGGTTGGAACAAGCTTCTTCTGAACTCCTACTAATGTTGATATTTTGACCTCTTCCCACAAATCACAAATGTTCTTAATGGCATCTTGAATGGTGAATTCTTTCCAGAATGTTTTCAATTTACTTTGCCCAAATCAATCAGAGGAGTCACTATCTATGGAAAATATAGCCTTACAAAATGTCTTTCCTAAATAATAAGACTTGAAAGTTGAACTTACTGGTCAATAATAGTCCATGAACATTAGCCATCAACTTACAGCCATCAACTGCATTAGCCCCTAATAAGAGAGTCAGCCTGTTCTTTGAAGCTTTGAAGCCAGGCCTTGGCTTCTCCTCTCCAGCTATGAAAGTCCTAGATGGCATCTTCTTCCAAAATAAGACTGTTTTGTCTACATTGAAAATCTGTTCTTTAGTGTAGCCACCTTCATTAATCATCTTAGAGGGATCTTCTGAATATCTTGCTACAGCTTCTAAACCAGCCCTTGCTGCTTCACCTTGTACTTTCATGTTATGGAGATGGTTTCTTTCCTTAAACCCTATGAACCAACTTCTACTAGCTTCAAATTTTTCTCCTGCAGCTTCCTCACCTCTCTCAGCCGTCACAGACTTGAAGAGAGTTAGGACATTCTCTAGATTCGGCTTTGGCTTAAGGGAATGTTGTGAGCAGTTTGAATTTCTATCCAGACCATTAAAGCTTTCTCCATATCAGTAATAAGGCTGTTTCACTTTCATATCATTTGTGCGTTTGCTGGAGTAGCATTTTTATTTTCCTTAAAGAACTTTTTCTTTGCATTCATAACTTGGCTAACTGGTGCAAGAGGCCTAGCTTTCAGCCTATCTCATCTTTTGACATACCTTCCTCTCTAAGCTTAATCATTTCTAGATTTTGATTTGAAATGAGAAATGTGTGACTCTTCCTTTCACTTGAACACTTTGAAGCCATTATAGAGTTATTAATTGGCCTAATTTTAATATTGTTGTGTCTCAGGGAATATGGATGTCCGAGGAGGGGCAAGAAGGTGGGAGAACGGCCAGTTAATGGAGCAGTAAGAACACACACAACATTTATCAATTAAGTTCACTATCTTATACGGATGTGGTTTGTGGTGCCCCAAAACAATTATAGTAGTAACAGCAAAGATCACTGATCACAGATCACCATAACAATTATAATAATAATTAAAAAGCTTGAAATATTGTTAGAATTATCAAAATGTGATGCAGAGACATGAAGTGAGTCAACGCTGTTGGAAAAACAGTGCCGGTAGACTTGCTTGACACAGGATGGCTACTAACTTTCAAATTGTAAAAAATGCAATATCTGTAAAGAGCAATAAAGTGAAGCACAAGAAAATGAGGTGTGCCTGTAGGTGATTTTATTGCTTTTGTCTTTTAAGCTTCAAACTAACTAGATGGTTAGACGATTGATCCACTACCTTTGCTGTATGTTTGCCGTTACCAGTGAGATTTTTTTCTTTCATAATTTTCTTATTTGTAGTTATAGTCTTTTCTTTTCCATATAAAGAAGTCCCTTTAACATTTCTTGTAAGGCTAGTTTAGTGGTGATGAACTCCTTTAGTTTTTGCTTGTCTGGAAAACTTTTTCTCTCTCTTTCCATTCTGAATGATAATCTTGCCAGGCAGAGTATTCTTGGTTGTAAATTTTTTCTTTCAGCACTTTGAATACTTCCTTCTGGCATATAAAGTTTCTGCTGAAATTCAGCTGATAGTCTTATGGGGTTTCCCATGTATGTAACTAGTTGTTTTTCTCTTGCTGCGTTTAAGATTCCCTCTTATCTTTAACTTTTGATATTTTAATTATAATGTGTCTTGTGGTGGGTCTCTTTGGGTTATCTTCTTTGGAAATCTCTGTGCTTCCTGGACTTGAATGTCTGTTTCTTTCTCCAGGTTAGGGAAGTTTTCAGTCATTACTTTTTCATAGTTTTCTGTCCCTTCCTCTCTTTCTTCTCCTTCTAGGATCCCTGTACTGTGAATGTTAGTATGTTTGATGTTGTCCCAGAGGTTCCTTAAGCTATCCTCACCTTTGTTTTTCCTTTTTCTTTTTCACTCTTCTGATTAGGTGATTTCCACTACCCTGTCTTCCAGGTCACTGATCCATTCTTCTGCATCATCTAGTCTGCTGTTGATTCCCTCTAGTGTATTTTTCATTTCAGATATTGCATTCTTCAACTATGATTGGCTCTTTTTTATACTTTCTATCTCTTTGTTGAAGCTCTCACTATGTTTATCTATTCTTCTTCTGAGTTTAGTGAGCACCTTTATGACTATTACTTTGAACTCTTTCTCTGGTAGATTACTTATCTCCATTTCATTTAGTTCTTTTTCTGAGGTTTTGTCTAATTCTTTCATTTGGAACTTATTCCTTTGTCTCCTCGTTTTGCCTAATTCTTTGTGTTTGTTTCTATGTATTAGGTAGATCAACTCTCAGTCTTAAAAGAGTGGCCTTATTTAGAAGGTGTCCTGTAGAGCCTAGTAGCACAATTACCCCTGGTCACCACAGCCAGGTGCCCCAGGTGTGTCCTCTGTGTGGGTTGCATGCACCCTCCTGTTGTGCCTGGGCTATGATTGCTGTGGCATTGTTGTGTGAGGAAGATGCTACTTTGGAGGGGCTCTGGTACCAGCCAAGGCCACCTGCCAGGTAGGGCAAGATGGGAGCCACATTGGAGGGGTGTCAGTAAGGGCAGGTTCAAAGGCAAATGCTAGGACAGGACAAGGAATGCTAGCTAGGTAGATGGAGAGTGTCAGAAATGGTGCCTTCCAGGGCCAGGCCAGCTAACCAGAAAGGAAGTAAAAAAATCTTGCCTACCAGTGCTTCCTTCCCTGGATAAAGTTCTAGCAGATCTCTGCCTCTCTGGTACATGCCCTCAAATTAGTCTCCTTCATATAACCCAGGGACTTTTCAAACTGCCGCCTCAGTGCTGGGACTCAGAGCAAATGAGCTCATGTATGTGCCCTTTAAGAGTGGGGTCTCTATTTTCTATGGCCCTCCACTCTCCCAGATGTAAGCCCCACTGATTTTTCAAAGCCGTGCATTACAGGGGCTCATCTTTTAGGAGCGTGTCTCCTGGGCTGGGGAGCCTGATGTGGGGCTTGGGCCCCTCACTCATCCAGGAGGACCTCTTGCTTATGGATCACCATTCCAGGGGTGTGGGTCCTAACTAGCTTGTGTCTCCACCCCTCCTACGCATCTTAATGTGGCTTTTGCTTCATATCCTTAGTTGTACTAGTCTTCAGGATGTTCTCAGTGATAACTGTTGTATATGTAGTTGCAGTTTTGGTGTGTCTATGGGGGGAAGTGAGCTAAGGATCTTCCTACTCTGCAATCTTGATCCTATATCCCTTGCATATGGCATCTTAATTTTTTTAAAAGAAAATTTTACCCTCCAGCTCTTGCACTTCCTCAATTCAGTATATCTTAATCACTTTTACTGTAACTTTGTCCAGATCTCCTAATCTTCTCTTCCAATAATGCTTTTCCAAACTTGCTAAACTTCTTATACTTTACATGTATTGTCATGCTAAACTGTCTTAAATTTCTCCGATCAGTTTTTTCTCAATTCAATTAACTATCCTTACAATCATCTCTGTCTTGTTTGTCCCTCACATTTTTTATTGAGTCCTAGTAGTGAGAAAAAGTCGTGTTTTATATGCCTTACCTATTCCACAGCTTTTATTCTTTTATTCAGAATTACCATAATGTTAAAATATTAATTTGAATGTTTATAATCCACAACTTAGAAGAATATTAATGTTTCTTTTAATTAATTAGCCCATAGGGAACTAGAAGTCCACTACTGAAGTGCGGAAAGAGAGAATAATGGGACTTTCACAGAACCTACAGAATTTTCAGGATGGCCACATATCCTTGAAAGATAACAGTCCTGGACAATTATGTTAGATTGTTTTCATTTTTTTTTATTAATTGCAGCACAGAGAAAAGAGGCAAAATGTTTAAAGAAATTTGTGTTTTTTTAGACAGAGTGTTGGTTTTACACCAACAGAAAATAAAAACAGATGAATAAGCTCTGGGTCTTCATTTCTCTTTCTTTCTCTTATTCTCAGGGTAGGCTGAAAAACAAAAGGACAAATATAAGTACTATTTGTAAAATGGCATGTATTTTTCAAATCTATTCAAATGAATGCCAAATTGCTGAGATTATCTTTCTGCAATTTCTACCAATGAAAATAATTCAAACATTTCCTAGACTCATGGCAGCTGAATTCTTCTGTTGGGCTAGGGCAGAGGACACATCAATAAGTATTTTAAGTCCTTTCTTCATCACTGATATCATCAAACTCCTCAGGCTTCAAAGTCACAGGCTTTTCATCACTACTCCTCAGAGTCATTTACTTAACACCTACTTCTCACCTAAGTTAATTACAAACAGAAAAGGTGTCTTCTCAAAGTTAGATCTCTAGAAGGAAAATCTTGTCGTTTAGGACTAAAACAAGTCACATTTTGAAATAATAAAATTTGCAGAGATACGAAGTTGCTTTCTTGCTTGAATGCAAAATATGTAGGTATGATCATGTGGGCAAACAGTAAGTTAAAACCTGGTAGCAGAATGGATGCCACAGTGAATTTGGAAAATATGAAAAGAATTCATGTTAAAAAATGGTTGGACAACTTGCTTTAAAAAATAAATTTTATCCCATTTTTAAAATTCGGCCAAAATATTACAACCAAAATGGCTAAAACATGTTCATGTTCAAACATCTAAATTTTAAAGTGGGTCATGAGAAGAGAAATTCTATTAAAGCTCAGCATGTTGACACAGTGGAAACTTAGTAGCAAATTGTTCAGTGTAAAGTAAAGTTCATGTACAGTAGATCTATCATATTCGCCAACGCAATGAATTTGTTATTGAGTTATTAGGTTGAACCATGTGAAATGATTGCTATTCAACTGGTTTTTACCTACAACAATGCACTTTCATGTAGTATAGCTTAATACCTAAAGCATCCCACCACTGAACCATTTCTTAACTGAATGACTTGTCTACTGCGTTACATTCGGTTAGAACAGGACCGTTGCTGACTCTCAAGCTCTGGTCTGAATTTTGAATTGTGGCTCCACCTCTCACTAGCTGGGTGGTCCTTGGGTAAATTACTTAACCTATGCCTTTACCCAGCCCTTCATTTTCTCATCTGCAAGATGAGAATAATAATGGTACTCAATTCAGGCAAATATTTTGAAAATTAAATAACTTAAAATATATAAAGAGCATAGAACAGTGGTTGGCACTGGTCTATATGGCTCTTCACAAACGGTCAGTCAATTTCACTATTTTAATAAGAACTATTACAACTACTTTAAAAAACATCTAAGGTATAGTTACCTGAGATGCTCGTGATTGCGTTGTTTTTAGGCTAAGGCAAGTTGACTCGAAGCAACAAGTTTTGGACCCTGAATACAAAGAAAATGACCGATGTGGGGAAAATATTAGCATCACTATCAGGGTAAAACATCAACATTTGTACAGCCATTGGTGATTACAAAGTAATTTTACACACATCACGTCTTTTAATTCCAGTTTAGTACTAGAATCTCTAGAAGAAAGCTCACTGACATCTATTGCTCTCAAAGGAATAATAAGTTACTGTCAAGTCATAGGGGGAAATAGTAAATGATTCAGTCAGACATTTACACACAAACTTCCCCACTAACCTGTAAAAACAAGCACTCAGTTTCAACCAAAAACAAAACAGCCTTTTTCAAGAAAATGCTTAAATAAATTTATGTTTTGGTTTAATGATGTCTCTATCAAAAGATTTCAGGGCTTACAAATACTTCTATCTATATTCGTAAACATCACAACTTTGGAAACAGAATAAATGTTGCAAACATTTTATAATATGCTACAGTGCAGCAGGAGATTAAAAAAACAAAACAAGAGCTATGTAAGTCTTTTGTAAAACAATTGTATGTAGAATAAGATTCCTGTCTCACATGTACGGAGTGTCCTTCGGATACATAAACTTCTAACCCCTAGCTTGATCAAATTCAACAACAACAAAGGAGATTAGACACATTAAAATGAAGACAAGCCAGTACCTCCTCAGCAAAGCAGGCCTCTTTGTCCTCAGCTCCGCAGCACTTGGCTACAAAGGCTGAGAAATTTCCCAGGACAGTTTTCAGTTGTTCTTTTGTTGCCTTGGGCTTGTGTTTCACCAGTTCAGCAAGTGCACTGAGTATGAATGAAAAAAATAAAAGAAAGTTCACACACAGAAAGAAAAATAGAGATGGTGAAGGCGGTGGTGCTGTTTCTTAAGATTACGAACCTTGGAGCCAAGCAACTCTGGTTTGAGGCCCAGGCTTACCACTATAAGCTTCAATGTTCTTATTTGCATGAGGAGAAGAAAATCCACTTTCGTGGGGTTGGTGGAAGGATAGATAATCAATGTAAATTGCTCAATATCTGTAGTGCCAATAAATCAATAAATCTCTGTTCAATCAATCTCTGGAAAGGATTATGTCATTGCATTTATGCACTATGTAGATTATGGAAGTTATGCCATATTGAATTTTATAACTATTTAAGAGCTAAAAATGATCCTTAAAATTTTAATTATCTTGGACTCCATTTAAGAAGTTGCTACTCTGAGAATCTTTATATTTGGTTTTCGAAATTTTCCCAATTCAAAGTTACTGGTGGGGAGGTCATAGGAAATAAGATTATCCAAATTCATGGGAGCTGGCGCTTTTCTTTCACTGACATCTGCAAAGACAATAGTGCTAGAGAAGAGTGTTTGTGGGCATGAAAGATTTTACAATGTTACTCTTAAGTCTGTGGCCATGATCAGAACCCATCAGAGACGCTAACAACTTTCTGTTGCTAAATTTCATGGAATAATAACCCATTGTGACAGCAATAGGGAGCCAAGCCTCAGAACTCGCATTTCTAGTTGTTTTTCACCCAAGTTGAATTCTCAAAAGTCACATCTTAAGTGTTTGCTTTGCCTGTGGGCTGCCATAGAACAAACTTAGAATAACCATTCATGCCTAGAAATAAATTCTCCTATGATTTCTACTACCTAATTTCCTATCTGCACAAATGCATCAGTTAATTGTTCAGTTTTTCTACTGGACCTCACCTAAGATATTATTCTACTGCAGATTTTATCCATAATAGTACTCTGATTTGTAGTCAGGATTATGATACAGTGGCTTTTTCCTAAGAAAACAAAAAGCTATCCATTTTATTCTCGACACTTTTGTCAGCTTAATATGGCCAATACCTAAATACTCTTTTCTAAGGAATGTAATCACTACTTCATAAAAAGTTGCTCATTTCAATTTACAGTTCTCACTATCAAGACGACAAACACATGCAGTAATGAAATATTCCTCACGATTGTTTCTTGATTTGTTTCTCATCTTCAGGAAGTGTGCATATATCTGCATGGAAGGTGAATGTTTCAGCCTTAAATTCTTTGGGAACATATCCTTCATCGAGTTCCAGAGCAGAAAAGCATGGCCGTCTTTCCGCCAAGGAATCCGTGCAACATTTGGTAATCTTCTCGCTCACTGGTGTCTTCTCATGCAACACACACAACCGGTTCAGGGCCAAGGCCAGCTAAAGAGCAGACAGGAGAGCAGAAATTCAAAAGAAGCAGAATTAAAAGTTCTCCATGAACTCCTACTTACCAATGGACCAAAACAAGTGTTATATTTTAACTAGCAACATAGAATCCAAGGTTGACTTGAAGTAGTGATTTGCTTATCTTTAAAACTACAAACAATAAGGGACTTTTAAAACTCTTTTCTCTTTTAATTAAATATGTCCACATTTTAAGAATAATTCACTTGAGAAAATAATTGATTAAAATAATTTGAGGTGCATCCTGAGATATGCGTTGGAGTGAGGAGGAAATAGTCTTATACAATACAATAAAGAAAGACAAAGAAAGTAAAAATTGAGAAAATGCCAGGATGGAACACTGAAAGTTCATGAAATTTTTTCAAAACAGTTTATCATCTTTGGGATCTTATCTAAATCCTCATTCTGATGGTCAGGATACTATGGGTGACTGAGTCCTGCCTGCCACTACCCAGGCCCCACCACCCACCACACACACACACATTAGTCCACCCCTGCCTCTGAAAGTTAGCTTTGTCAATATCTAAAGGCAAAAAGTCATCATTATTAGCTTTATTATATTTAAAAGACTCACATGGTTTTCAGAACAGGGCAATCTTTCTGATTCAGGAAGTTTACAGCATCTGCTGCCCACTTTCCCCAGGGTCCTTCCAATCTCCACGAGAGTTGGAGTTGACACCTGGGGTGCTTTCTTGGTGTAACGAACTATGAGCCTGTGACAAAAAAGTCCATGTGTTTTTAGCCAGGCAAGAAACTGTCTTTGTCTAACATAGGAGGTCAAGCAGAGAATACTTAACCAAAATTAACTAAGATGGTTGTTCACTCATAACGTTATCTCCAGCTCCAGGTTGGTGGGATGGGATGGGGGAAGACCTTGTCCTAGGCGGCTAGCTAAGCCTGGCTCTGAATCCACCTGCACTGCATAATCTTGGGAAGCGCCTTTCCTTATTATAACTCAGTGACATAAATATATTTATTAACTGCTGCTTTCTTTCAATAAAACCTACTTAGAGCTTAATATATATCAGCACTGTGCTAAATTTGAAAGACAAAAATAAATTTTCTCACCTATGAAATGGAGGAAATATATCTGACTCAATAGGGATGGTACAAGGAGTAAATTAAAAGAAATAAAGTATGCAATCAACCTGGCATGGTACGTAGCATGTAATAATCATTTACTAAGAATGTCAATCACCACTGAAAGTCAATGTATGACCGTAATCTATTCAAGCAAAGAGACAATGTGTTGTTCATTGTTGTTACTCCTACCACACATAGTTAGAGGAGTGCTCACATGTGTAAGTGAACAATAAATATCTACTGAATAATATGCCCTTTCTTGTCTTTACCTCCACAGATAAGGCTCTATTAGATCAGGATATTGATTTATCAGCTTATTGAGCTACACTTTCAAGGCCTACTCTTTCCTGTTCTGTAAAGCACTGCTGTATTTGGTTTGCCTGTAAACTATTCCTTCACCTTCAAGGGGCATCTTCAGCTCCTATAACCCAAGATTTGATATTTTCCCTCCCAGACCAATTTTTCAAACTGCACTCAAATGTAGACCTCTCCATTCCATCAACTATTTTATCCCTTTCTCCTCTTTCTTGATGGAGGGTGATTAGAAATACATACTGTATTTTCACAATTAAAAGTTGTATGATAGGTGGTCTAAATATTGTCTTAAATAATTACTAATTGTTAAAAAAAATTAGCCAATAAACAAAAATACTTACGCATTTTGAAAGTCATACTCTCCAACCTCTTCAAAAAGGTCACAGTTTTTCTTGACTAAACTCTTAGGCTCCTCCACAAGAGGTGTAAACTGATCAAACTGAAAGATAAGAGAATTGCGTTTACAGTGTTCCACCTGAGGACCAGAGGCGGGCTGGTTTTCACTCCTCTCGGCAGAGGGAGAGCCGTCCTCCTTTCTGCCCAAAGTCATGTAAATAGATCTTTAATGACAAATCTAATATGTCCAAACTGTTTATTTTGTTTGGCCAGGCTGTATAGTGCAAGTGATGAAGAATATTCAGACTCCAGAGTGCGACTGCTGGCATTTGTGCCAGGCCATCTACTCAACTTTACTTCCCATCTCCTAGCTTTAGAACCCTCATCTCTAAAGTGAGGATGAAGATGGAACTCACCTCAGAGAGCTGCTTTGTAAACCACCTGAGTTAATGAAATTAAAACAGTGCCTGGACCATGGTAAAAGCTCAATAAAGGATGGCTATGGTTATAAGTATCATTATTACTAAGCTACCTCTCCAGCTGGATCCTGAGCTCTCTGAGATAAGAGAGTCTACCTTGGTCATTGGTTCCAGTATGGTACCTGGCATATAGCAAGTTCTTGGTAAAGGAAAGAATGACTTTCCTCTGATTCTGAAGTTTGAAAATTACTATATATGCTAGGAGTGCTAAATATCTTAAATATGCCAAAATTCTATTTTCACATAGCTAAATATGCTAAAAATCCTCCAGATGAGATTTCCACTCCTTACTTAATTTCCTGTAAAACTATTCTAAAACTTTCTCAAAAAGATTTCAAAATATTGTAAGTGAAGAGATTTCACAACCTTCCTCAAGATACTAATTCTTGACACTTGATAAATCTTGGAATTAGGTTAATATTCTTTATATCTAAGTTAAACCTCTTCTAATTAACATTTAATTTTACTTCATCTTATTTTGCTCTCAGGAGTGTGAAAGAGAGAAAAAGCATGGTCAAGATTTTATGAAATGAGACTGCTCTCTTCAGATCCTTCTTTTTTAAAGCCTATTCTAGGTTTTATTAACCATTCTATTTAAGGCTATTTTTCCTATAATGTTTAAGAGTACAGAATTGAAACCATCTCAAGAAAAGATCTAAATTGCACTATATAATGTTTTACAATCTTGTATTATTTTTCTTTCTTATTATTGGGACCATCAGTCAAAGAGCTGCATTTTTCCCTTGAAGAAACCTACCACTGTGGCGTAGCACGCAGGAGGGTCGGCCTCCGCACAGCACTTCTCCAGCGTGGCTTCATATGTCTTGGCAATTCTCAACAGCAAGGAGACGGAGTAATCAGGATGCCTTCTTGAGTATTCATACAAAAACCTAATTAAGATGAAGATAAAATAGATTTAGATGGACAAATGAGCAAGAGAAATCACAGAACTAACCACAAGAGTAACTCATATCCCAAGTATCTGAATTTGACTAACCTCCATGCAGTAAACCTTAGTGGCTAAGGGCTTGGGGTACAGAGTTAAAGCTACCTGCATTCAAATTGTGGCTCTGCCACTTATTTTACTATATCACCTGAGGCAACTTATTAAAATTAGCAGGGCCTTAGTTTCCTCTTCTGCAGAAGGGGATAATAACAGTACCGACCCCACGAGGCAGGTTGTGAGAAATACATGACATAATCTACACAAAACACACACTGTCTGGCACAGATTAAATGTCGGGTGAATGATACCTATTATTATTATGTATATTTTGTTTGATTTTGACTACACCTCTAAAAGGTTCCGATAGATAGATAGATAGAGATATATTCTTAAATTTTTCTATTTCCTCTCTGTATGAGTGAAATCTTAAAGGCTACATAATTTTATGAAACATTATTTAGTGCACAGAATACTATTATAATCCAACAACAAAAATGCAAAGTTTATCACCACGCTTACTGACTATATATAATCATTTATTTTGTCATTTGATTGTGTGTTGCCTTGCCATGTTACTGGATTTCTGGACTTTTCAAGCAAATATAAAACAGCTGGTGGCAGACTCTGTACTTCTCTTTATACCTCTTTGTTGCTGTCAGATAGCTATAGATAGATAGATAGATAGATAGATAGATGATAGGTGATAGATAGATAGATGATAGATAGATAGCTATAAAGATGTATTACATATATTCATACGTATACATTATGGTCAGTTCAAGAAATACTCTTTGAATGAATAAATGAATAAATAATATGTATGTAATTTATGTATACACAAAATGTTTCTAGAGATATTTCTAGAAATATGCCTAAGGAGTAAGGAAGGGGGGTAAAAATAGAAACTTATTTGTTACTTTGTACTCTTTTCTATTGACTGAGCTTTTGCCCTGAGCATGTGTGTGTTATGTTATGACAATTTTTTAAAATTAATTAATTTTTTCCAAAAAGTTATAAAAGCTGGGAGAGGGAAGGATAAAGAAGCATTGTAGACAACACGGAAATTGTAGTAACTCCAAAGGAAAGCCTAGAATATCTTCCTAAATCCTGAGACCATCTAAAAGCTATGAAAGGATAATTCCTCATCCACTTACGTGCCCAGGAAGACATCTTTGGCATCCTTATAGTGTTTGCAGATTTCCTTATCTTCAGCAAAATCAGCAGCTAATGCAGGCAGGTCACTAGGTAGGTCATCTTCTTTCACCTCGGCAATGCAGTGGGATTTTTGCAACAAAGGTTTATCACAGCATGCTTTCAGTTTGCCAGAGATTGAATCTTGATGTTCACATATGTACTTGGTAAGATCCGCCTAGAAGCAAGTTGATGGAAATTGTTCAATGTAAATTGACGTCACTACACTTTCTTCCCAGGACTTTATTATGTTGGCAGAACATGTTCATTGTATTCTAAGACTATACATACGTCAACCTGCCTTCTATGAACACTTCCAGCCTGTTTCCTTAGCCTGGAGACTCAGAACGACTAAAACATTTCTACTGAATTGAAAAAACTAGTCAGTAGCAGGGGCTCATATCAATTATTTATTAATTTTATAATTAAGGCATTTAAGTTTTTAAATTAAAACTCAGTGTTGTTTTTCCAAATATTTTCCCAAAATAAAGTGCCGGCATTTTGAAACCATAATAACTAAAGTGTGAGAAATTTTTGAAAAATTAGTCAAGATCATAGTCACAGGCCCCACTTAGACATGGAAAATATCTGCCTTAAATTTTCAAGAAAGCGTCCTGAGAGATTAGGATTCTGGTATTTGGTCATATTTTTAAGTTTGGCGAAAAGTGATATCATGCTAAATATTTGCATATTTAACACAGAGAGTAAATTAAGAGAGAATATAAAGAAAAAACCTCATAATTTCCAAAGGTCTCTTCAGATACCAGCCCTTCTCCAACTCCACTCACCTCCCAAAAAAATCTCTAAGAAATTTACCTTTTTAGCTCTTCTACTTCAGTTTAAACCTTTGTCCTCAGTTAGAGTATGACGGAAAGGGATTACAAATTAGGGAATGTTTGTCAGATCACTTACTGAGTAGGTTAGCCAGATTTAAAAAAAGGAACACAAGACAGGGAAAGGATTGCATAGATTACAGCACAGGAGACCATCTTGACTCACTGTCAGTTGTCGCCGATGATACTAAACAGATTGATTCAACCAACTTAAGCATGTAAGTTACAAAAAAGCACACTGAAGATTCTTTACCCTGTCATCGGCACATTCAAGCAGGTCACCGTGGCAGCATTCCTTGTGGACTTTGGTAAGATCTGTCACTATCTTGGAAACCTCTGCAAAGTCAGCCTTGGGAAATTTCTGGCTCAGGCGAGCTACTGACCTAAAAAGGAAATTCTTCTATCAAAATACTATTAACATGCAATATTTTATGTGAAAGCATCAGGAAAATACTACTTCTAACAAGAAAATTCAGATAAAATAATACATAGAAATAATCTGTAAAATTAATTAGTTCTTATTTTAATTCTAGTTCTGAACCAAATTGTTCTCTTAGAGCAACATGTCTTCTTAGAGCAGAATTACCCATTGTAAGAATTGTCCATTGTAATTATCCACTGTATGTGGTGTACAGAAGTCCAGCGATGCATAAACGCAGAAACCAAAGAGGGATTCTACAGGAGGAGACATGCTGAGCCACATCAGGTTTGGAGACCAGATCTGAACTTCGAGATCTGGCTTTCCTGCTTATAAGTAGTGTAACCCTAGGCAGGTTACTTCAGCTCTCCAATCTTCAGCCTCTGCAGAGTCACAACAGTAGGCTAAAGCAAAAGATTGTTCTGAGGACTAAAGTACATAATGCATATGAAAGCATTTTATAAACTGGGAAGTGCCATACAAACTCTAGTGAGCTTTTTTTTTTTTGGGAGGAAGATTAGCCCTGAGCTAACATCTGCTGCCAATCCTCCTCTTTTTTGCTGAGGAAGACTGGCCCTGAGCTAACATCCATGCCCATCTTCCTCTACTTTGTACATGGGACGCGTACCACAGCATGGCTTCCCAAGCGGTGCCATGTGCGCACCCGGGATCCGAACCAGGGAACCCCTGGCTGCTGAAGAGGAATGCACGAACTTAACCGCCGTGCCATTACCGGGCAGCCCTCTAGTTAGCTTTTTTAATCAATTACAACACGTTCTTCCTGACTTCTAAAGGTCTCTGAGAAAAGAAATTTCATAACTTTTGCAAAATTAGGGAGTTTTGATTAAGCATACTTTTACCAAGAAATTAATCCAGCACAGTCTCTAAACATGATGACAAGATGTAAAAGGCCAATATCCACATGATTTCTCAAATCCTTTCAGAGTTACATAAATCTGATAAAAGGTACTTCTTCCACAAAAGCAATCATAACCTGTTTGACTGTGCATCATTTCATGTTGGGGTTGCTTTGCTTATGGATTTGGTTGATTTTGATAATGTAGAAGGTAGAGATTACATGCAAAGATAGTTCAAAGGATGGTTTCCAAGGAGCTTGCAAAATGTTGCTTATTTTTATTTTATCTCCTGTTCACATTGGTTCATTGTTGACTAGCAAGTAAAGGATTGGGGAGGGGGCATTTTTCTTGGCTTGGATACTATTGAAGGATGCTTCTAGAACCAGCTAAGTCATATGAAAAGAGAGGGCCTGGGGGAAAAAAAGAGATTAACAGTAGAGCTGGAGCTATGAAAAATGAGAAGTAACCTTGATGGCTGTACTTAATTATCAGAATATAAAACGACAGACACTTTCAGATAATTGGGGGCAGGGGAAGATAAAATTAAATGAAAGCTCCTAATTATAGCTCTATAAAAACTGTGGACTGTTAGAATAAGATCCTTAGTTTTTAGAGATAAATAGGGGTTTAAATACCTGTCGTAGAAGGACAAAAAAGATGTCCTGTAAGTTCTTTGACTACTTAGAAAAAATATGATAAAAAATAATGGCGAATTGTGATTGATGCTCTGGTTTTCACCTCTGTTAAATTTTTACCTTTTAGACAACCAAATGGATGCATGTGAAAGCACTGTGTAAAATACTGTATAAATGCACAATTCTGTCAGCTGAGCCGTCATCATTTACATCATAAAGACGCAAACTAAGTTTAAAATACCATGCTTTGAAAGCTCTCTCCCCAAATTTTTGGAAACTGGAGCACTTGAGTCTCTCTTTGGCAGATGAAAGCAGTATTCTTTCCTTCAAAGCATCAAGCTGTAAAAAGAAATTATTTTAGAAAAATTAAAAGAGAAAAATTCTAAGCGAAAACCCCTTCTTAAGTTCAGATGAGACTATGCCAAATTAAATTTTAAAGAGATAACTGACACCTAAATTGCCAAGTGCTCACTATTGGTAAATAATTATTTTGCTACGTAGGGAGAGGAAAAATCAGCCTGGCGCTAGCAGAAGACTCTAGGTATTTAGGAACCAGGATGGAGGCATTGCCAGGGAAAAGGGAACTGAAAAGAAAAATGGAAGAACTGAGTACACTAATATCTCAGGGAATATAACTTTACTGATTTCTTAATTTTGCATGTAATTCATTTCAATCTCTCTTCCACCAACTTTCATAACATCAATAAACTCCCTAAAATACAAAATAAATATTTATGGAGTGAACAAATAAACCCAGGCTTCTAGATGCAGTTAAATTCTCTACTTAGAATTCCATCACCCCTCTCCTCCAATAAAAAAGGCTCATGAAAAGATAAACCAAAACTGTGCCTCCTTGCCATGCAATTTTACAGATGAGTTTCTGTATTTCATGACAGTGACCAGCACCATAAAAAGAAGGGGGATATTTAGAGGCATACACAGTGATGCCCTCTGTCAGATCCACTTTGACAAACTTTAGAAGGAGGAATGGGAGATCGGAGGCCTTCAAAATGGGAAAGATCTTTGTGGAAGATAAGAGTGAAGAAGGCTTTTTTGACCATGTAAAGAAGTTTATATCAGAGACTTAGTTTCCCTAAATATGGCCACAAGATCCTCCAAATCTGAGGCTAGATTATGAATTAGTTCTTCTATTCTTCTGGGGAATACCTTCGGTATCAGACAGCCAGCTTTATCATCAGCTGGACAGCATTCTGTAAAATCTGCTTTATATTCCTCAGCGTGGAAAAGGAGTTCTGGGCCGTAAAAGTAAGGATGTCTTCTGGCAACTTCATACAGGTATCTAAATGTTTTAAAAGAAAAACAGTCATTTTTCTATAGCAGACAGTATTACGGGAACAATTGTAATGGACCATTCTCCTCAGAGCCTCTAAAACCCAAACACATCTAATATACCTATTAAGCTCAATTTGCTTATGATGACCTTGCCTTTGTCATTCTTAAATCAGTGAAAAGGTTAAACTTATGTACAAACTTACATATATATACATATGTATACATGCATCTGTATGAAATAGTTAAATTTTGGTGATCTAACATTGACTAAAATGAAATCAAACCTGAGAATAAATAAATATATATCTTCATAACATTTTAACACATGTCAATCTCAAATTTTTTCATATAGATTATATCCTCTTTCAATAAACTCTAAAAGATCTTCAATGAAATTTTTTATGGTGTAGAATTGTATAGTATCAACTACTCCTTCTTTGAAAATTGTCATTAGAACAAAAGCTTCCAAGTCTTAATGTTGAAAATATTTTTGTTTATAGTCATTGTTATCATGTCTTGACCGATTCCATAATTTTTAATTTTCAAGGACAAAAACCTGATTACTTACTTTCCCAGAAACTTGTCTGGATCTTCCTGGAAGGCGGCGCACTGAGCGTCCGGTTCTGGTTTCAGCTTGGGGAGGTTCGGGTGATCATCTTTGTGTGTCAGGAAGCATTCATTTCTCTCAGGTTCTTGTTTTTCACAGCAGTCAGCCAGTTCACCGTAGGTTGCGCGAAGAGTTGCAACTGTACACAGTTTATCTCCAAAAAGAGTATGCTAAATGGAAGACAGCAGGCTTCAAATTGCTGGGCAGTACTTTATTTTCTTTATACCCAAACAACAGTATAAAAAATTTAATATACTGGTAAACCTTGGTCAGGAAATCATAAAAATCCACTTTTGCCTCAGGTTTAGAGAGTTTCTCCTGATTGAACCGTCTATGTGCGATTTTCATCAGAGTTAACTGGCACACTATTACTTATAGCGGATAAAACAGGAGGGCAAAAAGACCATCAATGGCTCTAAGGAATGAACATTACTTCTATTTCCGACTGAGGATAACAGCTAGGAGAGTGATCCTTACAATGAAAAATCAAGAAAAAATAATCCTCCAAGTGGCAAGTGAATTTACATTAGGGAGGAAAGTATTCAGATAGTTTCTCATTTGATCTGATCCTTTTTGAGAGGTACAGCTTTTTAGTAGACACCATTCAAAGCCCAAGAGTAACACAACCTACTATATATTAATTGTTATTACATTAAAATAAAGATCTTTTTCATCCTAGAAACATTTGCCTAAAAGCCCATTCCATTAAATGAATCCTTTCTATTCACATTCATTTTTATTATGAAATAATTGTAACTTCAGGGAAAATACACTGCTCGAGACAGAATTTATTAATTTTCAAAAAAAAACACGCAATTTTTAAATTCATCTTTAAAGCCGTAATATTGTGTGGAGTTAAAGTACTGATTCTGCTTTGAGGGAGGGATACCCATAGGGAGAAATAGGAGGAAGAAAGGCTTCAGTGATAAATTAAAAATGGGCTTGTTCCCAGGAAAGTGTGTACAGATTGAGTGGTGAGAGAAATATAAACCTCTCCTTATATTGAAGACCTATCCAGAAATACCAAAACTCCAAAGTCCTTCAAAATGAACCAATGCCCTGAGTTTTTATTGTATGTAAAAATATCCCTAAAATGAGGAATATGTAGATGCACTATTATTTTATCCAGGTAACAAATCGGCAAGGAAATCAGTTGAGTGCTTTCTAAACATAAAACCATGCTATAATTATTAACCTCTTTGAAAAGAAGTCATAACTTTAAAAGACTTTTACAAACGACAAATTTCCATTTAAGTAAATTATGGCTATTGTGTGTGGTCTCAATAAAGAAACGTTTTTAAAACTGTGGGTAGAGCTAGAACGCGTCTACCACAGAAGAAACGATGGCTACCCCCTTCTGAGTGTTGCTTATAAATGTGGTCATTAGCAATAATTGAGATAACTAAAATGAGATTTTCTTCCATTGAAATGCTCAGGATTACATAAAAGAAGAAGAAATAATATTCAAAATCAGAATGTACTTACAAGTGACTTGTCACAATTTTCAGCTGACTCATCAGCAGCACATTTTTTTGCAAATTCAGTTACTTCATTCACTAATTTTACGTGGTCCTCAAATGGGCACTGCTGGAGATACTGAGAAAAGGCAACCAGCACCCTGAAGCAAAGGACATAGAAAAACGCAGCATAATAACATTTTAACGTAAAGTAGGTTACTATGCTAGAGAACAAATTGTGTATCTGTATACATTCTATATTTTATACATCTTTCTTACTATTGTTTAGAAAGCCTGTTCACATCAGCTATTATCTGAGGCCTAACCAGGCACACGTGGCTTTCTAAGCAAAGAAGCTGTGTATTTCCACCAAGTTTAAATATATGTGTGTGCGTGTCAGTAGACGTACACATATAGAACAAGCAAGCCAAATGTATTCTAAATGGATGTAATTGTTAAGACAAGGATCATAACATAGGCCCTTTGACTGATTAAAACAAAAAACTAAAATCACGCAATCTCATTTAATCAGGCTTTAGAATGAGATTGACCTTTAAAAAGTAAACTGTTTTCTCAGTTTTTACAAGATTAAAACAATGTTAAAATGCTCTCAAGAAACCACAGATGAATTTGCTAGGTAAGGGAATGCAGTAAGTGAGTTGTGAAAGGAACCATACAGTAAAGTCTTCCCCACCGTGCGCGTTATACAAGAGTTCCAGAGCCACGCTATCCTATTGAGTAGCCACTAGCCACATGTGACCACATAGATTTAAATAAATGACAATTAAATATTGTCTGAATTTTTGGTCCTCAGTTGCACTTGCCATTTTTAAGTATTTAGTAGCCACATGTGGCCAATGGTGACCACATTGGACAACACTGATACAGAATATTTCCATCAATGCAGAAAATTCTATTAGACAGTACTGTTCCAGAGTCTGGACCCTGATGACAAGGGAACATAAAAACTTCAGAATAATAACCAAGACTACTAGAAACATTAAATTTGACTCTTCAGTGTTTAATATTTTAACTTACAGGCCTTTGAAATGTTTTTCTCCCAAATCATTAAACCGATGAGCAATCTCACTCTTGTCTGGGGGAAAAAAAGAAAAAAAAAGCACCAAAAGATTTGTTTAAATTCTGAAGAAAACAACTGGTTATAATGTTCCTTTTTATATTTCTCTCCATTTGATTTAGGTATTCATTTGCCCCCAAATATTGGTCTTTGATCCCTACAGAAAATCTTAGGATGATGGTAAACTATTCTTCTGCATTTAAACGAAGTGTTATTCAATCAATGATATTATTTGAAAAATCATTAAAATCATCAAATATCTATAGCTTTATATTCATACTTGGAGAAGATCTAATGCTCTTGTAGAATCTATTAACAGCTACTGAGAGGACCGTTGAAATGAAAGATATAAGTACAAACTCTATTTATAAGATTAATGACACAGATTTTGGTTTTGACTTTATAAAGCAAGGTGCAGTAGGTAGGCCCTTAGGAATCCAGAGCTTCAACTGTATTCTGTGAGGTTTATGCCACTCCTTCTAAGTTCCTTCATGAGCAAAAGGAAATTACAGTTACTAAGCAATTCTGACCATTTTTTTCACCTAAGATGTTAGAAATATATTAATAACTTCTTAAGGATTCATAAATACAAAATATCATCACAGACTAGAAATAGATGCTAAAGAAAAACTTACTTCTTTAAAGATGCAGGGTTTACTGAAACTTTCTTTTACTAGGAAAATAAAATACAAGTTGAACAGTAGAAAAATAGAGTTCTTACGTGTATCACGACGCAACACGCCTCTGGAATAAGCAGAGCTGAAGAGAAAGAGAAGGGAAACAAAGGTTACCCACTGCATTGTGCCAAAGGCTTATGAAGTTGATAGGAGAGAAAAGCTAGGAGAAATAGAGAGAAATTAGCACTAATATACTTCTTTCACCAATAATTATAGATTATTAACTAGACTCATCTTTGTATTCATTGGCTCCCAACTGATTACAAAATTTACAATATTCTTGCCAAACAATTGTTTGACTAATCTGTTGCGTATGTTTGCCATCTGGAACTGTTTTCTTCACAAGACCTGGTCAATTCATTAAAGTTATGTAAAACATCTTATCAAATTTTACATAAGAGTTTAAACGATTTGTACCTATTATTCATTACCATGTTCTTTATCTGTGATTTCCCATTTGAACATTTTAGTTTTCAATATTTGCAAAAATTTAACCAAACCAACACCTTAGCTTGGAAGTAAGACATACTAAAAGAGCTCAGCTCCGAATTGTATCCATTACTAATTCCAAGTGTGTCTTTATTGATAAATAATGAAAAATTTACACACACACAAACACACACACAGAGGGCATCCATGTCTTTTTCATTCTTCTGAAACTCTTCTGTCTGAAAAAGCTGCAAACTAAGAAAAAGCCATAACAACTACTAAAATGGATATTCATGAATTCTACATTTCCATCCCAGCACTGGCCCACGAGTGATTCAGTCCCTGCAGTCGGATGCTTAGATGCAAGGCAGGTATCTCTCACTGTATGTTTCATTAAAGAGACAGGGAAGAAAATAGGTGCAAATGACGGTAATGACGATCTTCGCCGTCATAATATACACAGGACAGTCTGAGCCCTGATTACACCTCTAGAGGTTATAAGAATCCTAGGCCCTCTTCACCAGGCATCATATTCCTTCCATCCTTGTTTCACACTTTTTTCCTTTCTCCCTTTTAATAAAAAGAAAAGTCACCTGCTCTTCTTTAACATTATTTTAAATTTCAAAATAAATTTAGCCTTATGTCTAAAAACAAAGCAAAGCAAAGATAATTTTTCAAAAATATTTTTTCAAACTTCCTTCCCTACTCTCCCGACCCAAGATTCTGATCTCTGCCTCTAATGGGCTATTCTCTCCCTGGCCTTTTGATCCAAAGATGAAGAACTACAATAATTAGTAACAAGCCAGTTGTTTCATTTAATTACATAACCCAGTCAACAAAAACTGTCTGTCAAGTTGCTCTATGGTGCATATAGACATGGAGACTAACAAATACTCAAGAGGAGCATTATTTTTCCTCTTTTATCATATGATGAAAGAAATATTAATAGATAGATGATTGATAGATGGACAGATGATAAACAACAGAGATGGACAGATGACAGAGACAGAGAGATGATAGATGGATGGACAGACAGATGAGAGAGAGAGAAAGAAAGTGAGAGAGAGAGATGATAGATGGATGGAGAGACAGATAGATGAGAGAGAGAGAAAGAGAAAGAGAGAGATGATAGATAGATGGAAAGATAGATATACAGACAGACAGATAGATAGATGGAATTTTTTTAAGTGGCTCAAGAGAGTCCTAAATAATGGAGCCAGATTTGTCTTTCAGGTCACAGATGAACAGAATTAGAAGAAAGTCCGCCTATGGAATTGTTTCCATTGGAGAAAACCAATTTTTTTAGAGCCCGAAAACCCACATTAGAAAAGAAAAAAGGAAATTATTCTAACTTTCTATTGTCCTAAATAGAGAAAATAATTCTTTTTTAGATAAATTATGTCAACTTTTAGTTCCCGAGAAAGAGTAGCATCTTTTATTTGAAGTCAGTGTCCAACCCTAGCCTTTCCTTATGAGTCCCCATGGAACGCTTGATCAAACATGAAATCCTTGTCATTTAATATGATTTACTAATTCACATTACTAATTCACAATTACTAATTCACTAATTCACTATTACCAATTCACAAAATCAAACCTTTGTCACACACACATACACTTTGTGCATATTTTTTCATTTAACAAATGTAAGGCATAATATTAATGTCTCCCTCTACTTTGCATTGCAATGTTATATCTTAATGCAATGGTAAATATAGAAAACCAAAAAATATATAAAATTCATCATGATTCTAGCAACTTAGAATTGATTTTCCTATATTTAATGAAGATCTCATAGCTTTAAAAGATAAAATTGAAAATATCTGAAAAAATCTTTCCCACAGTACCAATAACATATTTTGCATGTGTGTATTCTTATTAAAGATTAGCAAATGGTTGAAAAGTTAAAATATTTAATTCTTAACACTGTTTGCTTAAAATTCATATTTATTAACAATAAACTGTTGAACATTGCATTTTGTGGATTCCCAAAGTAAGAATTCCTACATTTTTCTTCTATTAATTCTGCATGTGCATTCTATATTGAGAAAAATAAAACCACATAATTGTTGGTTGTTTCTAAATATTCTGTTCTTCAAGCTTTTAAACTTTTATATTTAGTTAGTCATCAAAGGACTCTGGCATGAGGGTAACGGCAAATATTTAAACCAAGAATTATAAATATGGCTTACAGAATCTAGTTTCTAAGTAAACAGGAAACTAGCTCCAATGATTCTAAAATGTTTTCCCATTTTTTATGGGAGAAGTTTAAAAAGAGAGAGTAGGTAGGAAAATTACTTGATGTGAAAAGAATCACAGTGTATTGATCATTTAGAAGAGAAAAAACAATACCTCAATTGAACCATAAATATAACTGGGAATTAAATCTAAATCTTTATCCCTTTGTCCTTTGTTTTGCATTTATTTTGACAGGATAGAAAAGGCACAGAAGCAGATAAAATATGTATTTGGACCTGTCTCGCACTTCTTTGCAACCCCAATCATAACCTTAAACTACACCCTCTACTCCCTTCTGGATTTGTGAAGCTTCTCACAAAGTCACTCCCTCCATCTGGCCATCTTTTCAGTCCAGCCCTTACGCCGTCTTCTTCTGTGATAGATTACTACTTCTGTGTCACCTTCTCCTAGAAATAAAGTGAAATATATGCATAAAAATGTTATAGCAGTGCCTAATAATATCCTCAGTATTTTAACAGAGACTTTCTGGAGACAACCACTTATCTGAAAGTCATTCCAAAATATGGGTGATTTGGTTTCGTTTGGAGATAAAATTGGGGACAGGAAAATCTTTTCTTAGCACTCCTCCTATAGTACTATGAACATATGCAGATCCAACATAAAATGAAGGGCCTGGACCACTTTCTGAAAAATACAGAAGGATGGAAAATTGAAAAACCACTAAGCATCAAACTAACCAATTCAAACATGGTAAGCAATTTAATTTCTTATTCACTTGTGAAGAGACATTTCCCATTAAAAAATAAGAAAATAAATTGTCCAAAACCTATGAGCTTATATAGGCATTGCTAATGCAAATGAAAAATTGTAATGTGATCCAGATATCATCTCCTTGTGTAAGTCATCCCCCCAAAATACACACTTGCATTAGTAAGAAATATAAAATTTGATGAAGATTTCATAGACGACGAGGAGAGGAAAGTTTACATTATAAAAACCACACTAGAGGGGCTGGCCCCATGTCATGGTGGTTAAGTTCAGCATGCTCCACTTCAGCAGCCTGGGTTCATGGGTTTGGATCCCAGGTGTGGCCCTACACCATTAGTCAGCCATGCTGTGGCAGCAACCCACATACAAAATAGAGGAAGATTGGCACAGATGTTAGCTGAGGGCTAATCTTCCTCAAGGAAAAAAGAAAACAAAGCACTAGATCACCACCTTTGGCTTGTCACATCTCTTAAGTCCCTCTCTCTCTAAAGCTCCCATGGCAGGAGAGTCCCTTTTCCTCCCCTTTCTTCATGGTACACTGGGCTTCTAGAATTTACATCTACCTCCTCTCAGATTTCCTAACCATTCACTTCAAATTTCTCAACTCTTTACTATACAGTTTAATTCAACTCAATGTGACTTTTTAGTTCCAAACTCAGACATGCAAATCTGTATGTATCTCCAAGCCATATGGATCAAGTGGGATTAAATTATCATCAAGGGCCCTTCTACTTTGAACATTCTGTGATTCCACATTTCCAGTGTAACAGTCTTATAGAATGAGAAAAGAATCTGACTGGTAGAATGAATATATCATGTTAGGGAATTGGGATTCAAATTTAAGAACTTGTTCATTGCTGAGCTGTCCAATGGCTCCTCAGGCATTACTCTCCATCTAGTTCAGATTAACATTTTTAAGAAATCAAAAGTCATTTAAACTTGTCTAAACTAAGTAAATAAAATAACGCTTTCCCATATCTTTCTTACTGTCTTTCCAACCCAAGAGAAATATAGCTAATGCCTGAAATCCATGGTTATTCATTCTTTATGTAAGTTAACAAGTAGAATCTACAAACATATCAATAGAAATTAATGCTGGTAACTCCTCCCTCATTAAAATAGCTATAGATGGAAATCAAAAACAAATGAATACTCTGCTGAGAGTTTAATAGTGCTTAGTCTATTCATATTCTATATTTTTTCCAAAGGTAATTCAAGAGACTTACCACCTAAAAGAAGGTGAAAGTTACAAAATTGAACTTTTTTAACCTTCTGTAAAACAACAAACATTGCATAACTATAATATTCCCATGTTTAAACTTTAGTACAACAAGTTTAGAAAGTTTTCATTGAGGGAGAAAATCTTTTTCTCCTTGATGTCTTCTAAAGCTTAGAATGTACTAGATGATTTGTAATCTCCGAGTGTCAGTCTTTACCTAAAACTGTTCTGATCTGCCCCCAACTGAGCCTTGGAATTTAAGTCTTTTGAAATTCTTGTCAGTTTTTCAAGTATCTATGTATGGGCTAACATGAAGAAATGAATTGTTTGATCTGTAAAAACTTGTAGCTCTTAAGAAATATATCAAATAAATAATTGGCCTATGTTCTCTTTTTTTTTTTTGGAGATAAATTCATCTCTAGTCTAATTATAATAAACTACATAATGTAAATGTTTTCAAAATGATTTTTAAATATTATTATTGCACATATAAGCATTGAATTGTTCAAAATTAGTTTTTCATTGTATAGACTTTGAAAAAGCAAAATTCTTTTATTAGAATAACATTCATACGTTTCAAGGTTTTGTTTACAAAAATAGTTTATTTAATAATAATATGTTGGAATAAAAAAATATGCATTCAAATAGCATAAAGAGGTAATTTTGGTAACATACGATGTTGGCAATGGCACTCTCTTTCCAAAATGCTTCTGATTCACAGTTGTGGCATATCCAGTATAGTTCAACATCAATAGCTTAAATTACTAGATGAAATACATGCAAATACTATTTCAATCAAATTTTAATTTTTATATTTACACTAGATATTCATTCATTCATTAAAATTATATAAATTAGCCTCTCAGCATTTAATGTCTTGAAGGCAAACGACTGTTATTGATGAGTCCAAATTTCTCTCTGTTGTTGTGTGGAAAATTGGCAAGAAATGCACAACAAGGCTGATGCTATCTAAAAACAAACATTGTTCTGGCATCAACAAATGGACTATTTATTTAAGAACACCAGCGTTCTTGCTGACAGGGCACAATCCAGAAAACAATGTTTCATATTTATTTTAAGTAGCACCACCTACACTTTCATTCATGCTCAAAATTTATTGAGTACCCACTAAATGCCAAGCGTTTGCTAGGCTATGAGAATACAAAAGATTAATAAGACACAGTCCTTGACTTCAAAGAGCCCACAGTCTAATGGAGGAGACAAAACATATAGAAAGATAATTATAACGCAACACTGTAAATGACTGTGTATGTAGAGTGGAAGGTACTCCTGGAGTGATACAGAAGTAGTAGAGGAAAAGCTCTAAATCCAAGGGGAATCTTGTGCATAAATAAGATATATGAGCTCTAACCTGTTTAGCTAACTCAGCAAATCAATAGACTGCAAACCTTCAAATTTGCGTTCTCTAAGTTCATGTTTGCTTGTGAAGCAACTTTGTCTGGAGAAATGGAATGAGTAGGTGGAGGGCTGAGGGAAGTATGGAGGGTATGAAGGTGTATAATTTCTAAATGTTTGATGAAAGACCAAAATACATAAAGCAAAGCGTTAGGCCCTGGTTTAGAAAATGGTGGAACTTTCTGCAGGAGTAAGAAAGAAAAGAAAGGCAGGCTGGCAGGCAGAAAAGCAGAGTTTGCAATTATTTGGATCTCCAGGCAAAGCTAAGAATGGGAACGGTCATTTTAATATTACAAGCCCCCAAAAAGATATTGTCCTTGTAGAAAGCTACAAAAGTGCCACAGTGAAATAGTTTATCTAAGATGATAGACATAGTTGGTAGACCACCCAGATAATTAGTGAGGAACAGTGCTCCTGATTCAAGCTGTATTTATTTAATAATACCTTTTGCTGGGAGTCTGGGAGGGCTTTCTTAGGGGTGTGACTTTTAAACTGAGAATTTTTTCAATGGGCATGAGTAATGAGGGAAGAAAATAGCTGTCCAGTCACAGGGAACAGACATACAAATGCTTGAGGCAAGAAAGAGCCTGAAAGAAACTGAGAAAGGCTAGACATGGAGTGAAGGGAAGCACAGTGTAAGGTGAAACATAAGAGTAGATGGCTTTGTAAGTCATCTTAGCTACAGTAAGTACTTTTGGTCTTCATTCTAAAAGCAATGAGGAGAAGTTGAATGACTTTATTAGCTCAATGATATAATCTGATTTATGCTTCAGAAAGATTACTCTGACTGTAGTGTGGAGAAGAGACTAGAGAAGACAAAGGCATATATAGGAAGACTAGTGAGGGGACTAATGCAATAGTCCTAGTAGCAGATGATGAGATCTTGAGCTATATCAATGATACAGAAATGGAGAGAAGTGGAAAAATTGGAGAGATATTTAGTGTGGTACTGGCCATGGACCCAAGCAAGAGATCTTCTCTAAAATCCATGCTCTAGAAGGCGTCCTCCGGTCTCTTCCAGCTATTCTCTGCCCCAGAGGGCAAAAAGTCCACAAAACCAAGGGTATACGCCCACCAAAACCTGTCTTCTTCCTTTTCTAGACCATGATTCAGGCAACCTGACTCTGGAATTACCTGTCCAAACTGCCCTGAATCTCATCTAGTGCCTGAGAAGTCCTCTTCTATGAGTATATCTTTCCACGAGCAGACCGTGTCACTGATGTATTTACCCCTGGGCCTGAGAAGTGGTGAAGAGGCAACTATTTGGAGGAGATGTGGACAGACCTGGAATATCAGGGGTGGAGTTTCCACATGCACATAAAAGAGGCCCCTTCATAGTACAGGATGGAGCCAACGTTGGGCAGAAAGAAGAGGTGGGCCAGAGGTAGGAGCTGGTTCTCCCCAGCACAAAATTCCAAGGAGATAAAATTCGCAGGACTTGATGGATTAAAATTGGTTGATGAGAGAAATAGAGGTGTCATGAGGATTTCTACCTTTCTGCTTTGCACAATTCAATGATTGTGGTACAACTCAGTGGTCTAAGGAGTTTTAGACAAAGACCAGAGATATGTAAGATCATTAGTATGATTTGGACATGTTTGACTTCAGGCATCTTTGAGACTTCTAAGCAGAGATGTCAAGTAGACAGTTATAGTTATAAAGTCTAGAGGTCATAGGTGAGGTTTAAGCATGGAATATCATTTGTGAATCATCAAGCAGTGCAGGATTGAGACAGTATGGGGAGAGTGTAACATGAGACAAGAAAGGCCCATTATACAGTCTTGAGAAAGACCAAGATCAAAGAACAGGTAGTAACAGAAGAAGAAAAAAATGATCAAGGTTAGTGTTATACCAGCGAACATAGGGAAGAGAATGTTTAAGGTAGAGTTACAAATATTACTGACAAGGTTAGTAGATAAGAATTGAAAAAAACATCTGTTGCATAAGGATTACTGGTGTCCTTAATAGAGCTGTTTTGATAGAATGATGAGACCAAAATCCAGACTGGAGTAGCTTAGAAAAGTGAATGAGAGGTGAGCAATAAATAAGTGCAGTATGGATATCTCTTCCTAGAAATTTGGATGTGAAGGGAGGCAGCTGAAGGGGGTTGAAGGTCAATGAAAAGTTTTACTTGTGAGCAGTTAGAAGCCAAGGAAAAGTGTTCCACTGATTGTGGCTTCTATTTTCTCTGCAAAGGGGGGCAGTGTTGCTAAGAATGAAGGGCTTTGAGTTGAATATTTGAGGAAAATGGAGAAAGTTGAGTAGTCATGAAAAATGAAGGCATGCACGAGCAGAGACTTTTTGCCATGGGCTAAATTGAAAAGTAAGAAAAGTTTCTCTGTGGTATGCATTTCCCTCTCCATCCCCTCACTGGGGCCCCTGACAATCCCTCTTTCCCATTCTATACTCCTCAAACACATGCCTTAGACTCAGCGCCCCACTGCTCTCCTCTTAGGATCCTCTGGCCCCCCTAGTACCCTGCCTGTAAGTTCTATGTGACTCCTCTCTAATGAACACTCCATGCCAAAAGTGTCATTTCTTAACTTGTGGGCAAATTCAGACAGGTGTTAAAGATCAACAATCTTAATTAAAGTAACTCCGAAAAATCTACGAGTCTCTTCTTATCTCAGCCCCATATGTCCCAGGCTCCCAACACTATTTCCTCCACAAAACCACACCTAACCTTCCTAGAAATAGAGGTCTTTGAGAAGGGACTGCTGTTCTGTTGCTGAATTCCTAACGGGTAGAATCTCAGACAGGTAACAAAACGAAGAGAAGAACCTGAGGCAGTGCCTCCATGGTTCCTCAAATCTCACCATGAAGGTCCTATCCCACTAGGACAGAGGTTAATTGACCCTGTAAATAGCCGTTGGCACCGGAACTTTGGTGCTTGAACTTTGGAATCTCTATTTGGTTGTTCAGAAACTTCTTTTTCTCTTTTTATTTTTTAGAGCATGAGTTTGTTAGATCAATGTTTTCTTACAATTGCAAAGCAACAATTTATGTCCTACATCCTCAATATAAGAAGGTCCTTGAATGTATAAACTATATCTGATGCTCATTATGTCTAACACCACATCCAGTGCATGCATTGGATTTAGGAGCCATTCAAAACCTTCATTCACTGTCAGTTTAATTCGACTGATCAATAGGCAACTGCGCCCATGTGGTAAGAAGCCGTGAGCAACTTGATAACACGTGCCCTCCCACATTTTCCTTTCCTCATTGGAATGCAGTCTGGGAATTAGTTTAGTTAGAAGGATAAATGGTGGTAAATAGGTTAGCAGAAGCTGACTTCTTTTAATCCTGACCAACTGAAGCAGTTAAAAACATTCTAGCCATTAGGCATAGTAGGGTCTATTTAAAGAGCCCAGCGATATATCACATTGGCCCACCAGCCACATTCACCGCCCAGAATGTCGCTCAGGTCTTAGCACGTGTCATATGCCTGGCACTTCTTTACCCTCCCCCTCCAAAATCCAAGGCCCAAGCCAATACTAATTCCCATTTGTATTCTATTGTATTCCGCTTAGGGGAGTAAGCAGAGGGAGTTCTGGAGGAGTTCAAATATGAAAATCTTTCCAATGGCTCAAGTACCCAGTGATGCAAGGCCATCTGTAGAGAAACTTGCTCATGACTATTAACCACATAGGTGCAATTGCTTCTTCATCAGCCAAATTAAACTGATGGCTATAATAACTTAAATCTGTCCATTCAGAGGTTATTCTTTGATTGATTCTGACTATACTTTAAAATTGTGAGTATATTCCTGGAAAATATCAAATATGAAATGTATCTGCAAAGATGAGGAGGGGAGACTATGGGTAACATCTCTTTACTCAATAGGAAAAATTTGGTGTAGTCAGACATTAACACAGATACCCTGCTTTTTAAACTAAAAAATGTTTTTATAGGGAAAAATAATAATTAGATTTCCTGCTGTTTCTAACGTTCTTTGTTATTATTCAAACCCTGGAGTATGTCTAACTGACTCATTCATGTACTGGAGTCTCTCTATTTGTAGTCTTGATCATCTTCCACAACAAGCTCCTTATTTCTAGAGATCTCCACAACACATGTACTACGTAAGATCCTGATTTTCAACTACTTTTAGATCAGTTTTTCAAACAGGATCATGAAATAAACTTAGTGTGTCATGACCAGTATTTTTTAGTATAAAATAAAATGATTAGAATCTATCAGAGTGCATTACATATAATAGGATAAGAAACATTTTGTGAAATTTTTGCTATATATAGCTATATTAGGAAAAAAATTGTAAAGTGATCATATTGTGGGAACATCTAAGGAGAGTTATCACATAAAATGTATTTCTTACTATGGTTGTTGTCAAAAAACTTGAAGATCCATTCCTGAAATCCACCTGCTGTAAGTTCAATATGTCATTATGTTCAAAATCAATTTGCTGTCTTCCCACGATGACTGTCATCTGATTTTTTTCCAAATTTACCTATTTGGCTTACAATACCACAGTTCTCCATATCACTCATTCCCATAACCTTATAGTAATTTTAATACCTCCTTCTCCTTAACCTCAAGTATCTAATATGTCTCTAAATAGTTTTGACCCAACCTTTAAAATCTCACATTTATCCTTATCCTCCAGGACACTGACACCACTCTGTTTCTGCTCTCACCAAATTGTGCCTGAGTTATTATAATAAACTCCTGATTAATGTTCAAACCTCAAGTCCTTGTGTACCCGATTAATCCTAGAACTTTCCTCTCCTTAAAATTTTTTAATGTTTCCCCATAACATTTTAAATAAATTCCAAGCTGCTTATCTTGGTATTCAAAATTCAGTAGTCCTGTTCTACTGGTTTATATGATCCACGAAAGCAGAGGCTCTGTCTTTCTCCATCCCTGCAATCTCCCCGATGGATAGCACATGACTGGCACATAGCATGTGGTCAACAATATTTCTTGCATGGATGAACAAATAAAGGAAGGACCGGTCTCTGTAGCATAGTCTTTTCTTTCTCTTTCACATATAAGTTCCCCCCAATGTCGGTAATATTCGTTGTAACGTTTTTTGCAAGTGTACAAAGCATAAAACAGCATCTTAGGGGAGAAGACTGTGAAGGCCACTATAAGGCCACCTCCATCTTTCCCAGCATACCAGGTTCATCTCCAGACCAGAGTCTCTGCTTATTAGGCTGGCTCCCACCATGATGACTTCCGCCTGCCTTCTATCTACAGAAATCCTCCTCCTCTTTAGAGCACACCCTAGAATCTTCTCTCCTCACCCATCTTAAATTCTCCTCAATCTCTTCTGATAATCTCTATTATTTTGTTTTAGTTCTTAGTCATATCTCTTGAATTTTGTGGTTTTATTATGAGTAAAGATTTGTCCTATTCATTGTATTCTCCACAAAAATTTCAGTTCCGTACTAGACACTTAGTAGATAGACACTAAACTTATCAATTAAATTAAATGAGTAAAAATTTGCAAAGTGATTGTACTGTGGAAAAAAACCTAAGAAGGTTTATTAAATACTCATCTCTAGCAAATTTAAGGTTCACAGAAGTCATCACATACATTCCTGTCATGTAGTAGGTTCTCCAGAAATGTCAGTGAGTGAATGAATGAATAAACAAACAGATAAACAGTTTGCAGTCTGGTGTTCATCAACTCCTTGACATCCATGAAAGCATAATGAAAGTCATGAGCTTACTGTCCATACTGCAAAAAATAATAATATAAATTTTGCTTTTATTCATGATAAGGCCTCAAATACTCACTGAAACCTCAAGTGCCTTTACATTAGGTTAGAACTCTATCAACTCCACTGGAGCACTGCTGTGTGTCAGGAGGAAAACGACAGCAGTTTGTTTAACAAACATTCATAAAGTGCCTCCCATGTGCGGGTCCCTGTTCTCAGCAGTGCTTTACCAGCATTGGCTCAGATGCTCCTTAGAAGAATCTTATGAGGGCAGCACTGTTCTTATCTCTATTTTACAAGAGAGGAAACTCAAGGTAAGGTAACTGGGATTAAGTAACTTGCCCAAGGTCAACAGTTAGTGAGCAACAGAGCAAAGACTGTGATCTCAGGCAGTCTCAGGTCAGGAGGGTATAGATCTAATCTACAACATCTTCCAAAAGTTAGGGCGGTTATTCTCAACTGAAAGTCCCTAAAAACTTTCATTGTATTCAGAAAGCAATATCCATTTACATTGGCAGTCAAAATATTTTTCCTTGGGTTTAAGCTGTAGAAGCTGGCATGAGGATATACACTTTTAGTCCTATGCTTTATTGTTTGTTCTTCTAAAATAAGGTCTCCAAGTGTCATAGAAGCCTTGGTAACAAGCCCAGTGGCTGCAGTAGCAACAAAGATAATTGATAGAGGTGGCAGTAGAAGCTGAAGAGGAAAACAGACACTGGCAACAACATTGGGAATTAGGCACTAAAATGTTCATGAATATTTCAAATTTCAGATTGTATGACAATAAGTTAAAGTTGAAATCTGCTATTTCATATCACTTATTCTACGATTTTGAAAACGGTCATATGACGCTTCATTTTATAATATTTTAACTAACATTCCTTTCCATTGTTGCTTTGCCACTGCTAGAAGACACGCAGAAAGAATGCTTTTCATAAATCTAAAGGCAAATCCTTCTAACCCACACAAAGGCCTGCTCTTCCCAGGTGGTTTGTTTTCAGTTCAGTTGTAGCAATGATTGCATTTCAGGTTAAGCAGGCTAGACCAGACATCTGTGGAATTTGTTTGAAGACAGATGGGTGCTCAGATACGAAACCGCTGGCTTAAGCAGAGACAGAAATGATAAATAAAAATGCAAGCCTCATGAAGGCGCAATCAGAGAAAATAAGGTACTCATAGTAATGACTGTCCTTTCAGTAACAATTATGTAGGAGTTTGCTGGGTGAAGTACACAGCCACTGCATAGACCTGCTGCTGCAGATTTTTCTTTCTTTCTTATTCATTCATGCAGTTCATTCAAATAAATATCTAATGCCTGTTATATTTCCCATATATTTCTGGTGTCTATACTAGGTACCATATGAGACATTATCATGTATTGGTTAAGAGCACAGACTTCCCTAGTTTAAATGCCATCCCTACCACTGGCTATGCAGAACTGGACGAGTTACTTCAACTCTCTGTGTCTTGATTTTCTCTCCTTCATATTGGGGATAACGTTATTTCATGGGATCACTATGAGGATTAAATTTTTTAATGCATCCCAAGTAAATAGTGCCCGGCACATATTAGCACTCAATGAATTTTAGCTAGTATTATCACTATTACCACGAGGAAAAGCAGGCTGGGACCAACACAGCACTAAGAAGGCAAAACAGCATAGGGCTAACCACAAACTGGCCTTTAGAGACTCTAAATTTGTCCACATGGGAAGGGCCAGAGAAAGCTCTGTGGGGCAGGTTGGTCAGAGGTGCAGCTTAACCCAGGTCTTAGAATGTAATTTTGACCTGGACATTTTTCTATCCTCATTATTCAGACTAACCAGTTTTTAAGAGACTAGAGCAAAATTTTAGGACTGGAAAAGTCCTTAGAGATAATTGGCTCTATGTCTTTTGTTTTATAGATAAGAATATAAAGGTCAGTTAGCCAGCCCATCAATAAATATTTTTTGATGACCTACTATGTGCCAGCCTCTATTCTGGAAGTGTTGGAGATTCAGCATTGAGCAAAACGTATATATTCCTTGATCTGAAGGAGCTTACATTCCAGTGGGAAAGACAGCAAAGAAACAAGTAAATAAATTAATAAATAGCTAATTTCATGTACTAATAAGTTGAAGATAATAAAATTAAATTCTGAGAGAGAGTGTAACTAGTGAAGGGCTGTAGCTTTACAGTGTCAGAGAAGGCCTGTCTGAGGAAGTGACATTTCAGTTGAGATCTGAATTATGACAAAGAGATAGGCATGGTGAGATTGGGTCAGAGGGCGAGGGGCATTCAAAGTAAAAGACACAGAAGTGACAAAGGTCTAAGAGGGAATGAAAAGGAGGTGAGCGGGGCATAATGCAGTGAACAGGGAAGAATAGAAGGAGATGAGGCCCAGAGGGAGGCAGACACCGCGCTCCCTAGACCTGAGGAAGGAGGTTGAACTTTATTCTGGTTGTTGTGCAAAGTCATATGTCAATTCTTAAGCAGCAGCTTGACAGGATCTGATTTAAGCTTTGGAAAGACTGCAGTCTGGATGTAACAGACCACAGTGGGCAGATGTAGGGTAGGGAAAAGAGCAGGCTGTGGCTGTAGCCCAGGGCAAGAGATGATGGTGGTTTAAACCAGGGTGATAGCAAAGGAAATGGTGATCAGCGGTCCGATTCTGAATGTATTTTGGGAGTAGAGCTGTCAGCTCTTACTGATAAATTGGATGTGAGGCAGGAGGGAAAAAAAGGACTCAACAATGACTCTTAAATTTTGACCTAAACAACTGAGAGAATGCTGGAGCCGTTTATCAGGAGGGGTGGAGGAGAGGAAGGTGGGGTGGGGTGATACACCAGGTTTAAGGAAGGTAGTTATTCTGTTTGGCTTTGTTAAGTTTAAAATATCTGTCAGATATCATGGTAGAAATGTCATATTGTTCAGTATATGAATCGGACCCTCAGGGGAGAAGTTCTGGCTCTGAATAAAAATTTGAAAAAAACAGATAAGATAGATGTGTTTAAACATAGATGTGTTTAAAGCCACGGATTTAAAGGAGATCATCTGATAACCCAGGAAGAGAGTGTAGACAGAGGAGCTGGGTGCTGAGGAAAGAACCCTCTATATTACAACATGTAGAGGTCTGAGGGTGTAGGAGGGGCCAAGGAGAAAGAGCAGCTGTGAAGTGAGAGAGAAGTCAAGAGTGCCAGTGATGTAGAAGTCTAGGAAAGAAGACTCAGATGCTTTTGCAAAGTAGTGCTCCTGGTGAGTGATAGTTAGGACTCCTATAATTACCTTATAAGTACCTTGAAGATAGCAGAAGCCTTAAGTTCTAGTTATTTCATTTCTGTATCACCAACAGTACTTAGTAGGGCTAAATATACGGTGAGAACTCACAAGGTAATTGATTGTTGATTGGGTATACATATATGTGACGCAATGAAAACCAAGTTTATCTTCATAGGGAAGATAATAAATTTCCATTTTACTTACTTGTAGTCCCACAGAGTTGCAAATGGATATTTCTGTGCAATATCACTCAGGTATCTTCGTGAACTCTTACTGGCTTGTCTCGTCACACCCTCTGATTTAGTGACACAATACCTATCTTGGTGACCATGCCTATACATCTTGATCCTAAGATTTAAATAATCTTGTGCAAATAAAAAGATAGCTTAATAGTTGTGTTTGATTTGGACAAATAACTAATTCAAAATCTTTCTTGAGAATACACATTGTATTAGAAACAATTTGCAGCCTTTATCAAATGCACAAAAATATGAATATGCACAGTAATTTCTCCCAAGCCTTTTGCAAATTAAAAAGCATAGACGGGCCAAAAGAAGCTATAAGACATTAGGCCGTGATTTGCCAAATAGAGGTATAAGCAATATGCACTCCTATTCATTCATGGTACTTTTAAATTTTAATATATAGAAATATCCAACCCCTTAAACTTCAGACTCACCTCTGACCATAGTTAATGCCTTTTGCATACAAAACAGCATCCTGTAGAAATCCTTCAATATATTAAAGGATGAATTCAGTAAAGATTTTTAAACTATAATATCACTGTGTAAAGGCCAATGACCTGGTGTTTACACTTTAATCCTTTACCACAGATAATTTGCAAAATACAGGCAGATGGCAAATACTTTACAACTCTAATCAACAAAGAATGAACTATGTCCATTGAAAAGTATACTTTGGGCAAATGAATTACAGAAAGTCCACACAAAACATGACCTCGAAGCGAGTGGCCTATTTTTGAGAGAAGAAGAAATGCTGAGTCTGGCATTTGTGTTATCAGAGAGATGTACAGGCAGAAATTCAACAAATGGGTCGCATCATTCTACAACATGGGTGTCGGCTAACAGCTCTGAAAAGCTCCAGTGACGAATACAATAAAACAATCATTAACTTAAATATGATTGTAATCTAATTTGAGAAAACACCAAAAAATACTCATGTCTCACAGATCTTCTGAGCTAATTTTTAAGACATTGGAGAGACATTTGTAAGGCACAACATGGTAGAGTAAAATGAGGGATTACAACATCAGTTTTCTACAACACCTGGAAGATCGCTTTACTTGTTCCAATGTGAAAAATCTTAAAAATATTGCAATGGGTGCCATTGCACCCATTTACACAGAAATTTAAAAAATGATTCCAGAGAAGGCCAGCCTGGTGGCTCAGCAGTTAAGTTTGCACCGTTCCGCTTTGGTGGCCTGGGGTTTGCCAGTTCCGATCCCAGGAGCAGACATGTGCACTATTTGTCAAGCCATGCTGTGGCAGGCGTCCCACATATAAAGTAGAAGAAGATGGGCATGGATGTTAGCTCAAGGCCAGTCTTCCTCAGCAAAAAGAGGAGGATTGGCTGCAGACGTTAGCTCAGGGCTAATCTTCCTCAAAAACTAACTAAATAAATGAATAAAAATGATTCCAGAGACATTAAACTTCATTTGTGGAAGTTCTTTTCCCCTCTAACCTGCTGTCAAAACCCCCTGATGGACAAGGAGACTGCACAGCTCTTATATTGCCACCTCTATATTCAGAGAGAGAAGCAAAAAACACATGGACTGCCAAGGTAGGAGCCTCCTTCTGCCGCTTAATAGTCTTTGCCATTGGGCAAGTTTCTTAACTTCTTTATGCCTCAATTTTCTCAACTATAAATTGGGGATATGGGGTGTTTTAAAGGATTCAGTGATTAAATACATATAAGGTGCCCAGAAAGTACCAGACACAGAGCAAGTATTCAATAAATGTTGGCTATGATTATTATATCTATTATTATTGTTATTATACATTGTAAGTACACAGGTACATGTGTATGTGGACATTATGATATCTTAAAAAAAAACAAGCAAATAAATGAGCATGAAGACTTCAAGAAGTTTAGCAAGCAGAAAATGCGTTAGGTGGCGAGAGAGAGAGAGATTGCACACTCCCACTCTCATATATCCCATTCATTACCGATACGTGCACAGGTAACTCTACGAAATATTTGCAAGGCTAACTTACACACTCTTTGTAAAGAAATTTTACATTTTTCCTGTTTCAAAGTCTTAGAATTACAGAGTTAGAAGCAGTCAAAATTAATCTAGAAGCCTTAAGGGGAAAAAAATCTAAAAGCACTGGAAAATTTTATTTATAATATTATATATATACATGGTGAGTGCCTAGAACAGTGCTGGGCACCTAGCAGATCTTGAATATAAGATGAGCATTTAAACAGGAGCTAGGACGGAACTTCTTTATGAAGATCTGCACCACAGATACATATTGAACTTAGGAGAGTGACATAACAGTAAACTCCTTGTCTAAGAGTCAACAAGAGACTCAGTTGACTCCAGTAAAGAACTAACAGATATCAAAATCCTAGGGAAAAAATACTTTTATGCAGATACTCCTTATAAGTAATCGTTCTCCTTTAACACAACACAATTGTTACTGCCTATCTCTTTATGGGTGTTTCCTCAGTATGGCACACAAGATCTTGAATGGTAAATTGAATTAGATTGAATTTAGCTAATCCATATACTTAAAAGTTTTCATGCTGAAGCGAGCATTGCAATAAAATTACTTTTCCCAGTCTTTTATCAAATATGGTGAGAATACTCTTTTTTATTATAAATTTTTCTTGATATTGCTATAAATTGACACATTGATAAAGTACATTCCTGATACAAAATGCCTTGGATTACTACTGCTCTATCCTCAGTACTCTGTATTTTCCATAATCTACCAATCCTTTTTGTTTTTTTATCAAAGAGAGTAGAAATATTTCATTTAGTTTGATTTGTCTGTAACTTGACACTGTTCTCCTTCTTAAGAAGGACTCTCATCTTTGGGGTCAGACAACCTACATGAAGTACCAGAGAGCAAAAGTCAGAGTTGGCCTGGGGAAACACCACAAAGCAGGAGGCTTTGAATTCTGGAATCTTGAAGCTGCATATTAATAAGTTTTACTGCACACATAAAAATCTAAATGCACAAAAATGGAGCATCTTGAATCAGAGAAAGACAAGGAATGCTAATCAGGAAGATTGAGCTTTACTTAGCCTTTCTTATCCCCTTTGTAGCCTCAAGTAAATTAAAGCTTTTAGATCTCAGTTCAGCTTGGCAGGTCTTTGTAACCCAGGGGGGCTCAAGTCATCTGGATATCTCATGATCCTGGCTAGATTAGGGTGACCATAAGTAACAAAGCTACACTGGGTTTACCTGCCTAATAGAAGTTTATTTAAAATGACATTGGTCAAGTAACTCAACTTCTTTAGGTCTCAATTTCCTTTCCTATAAAATGAAGGGATTGGGCTGAACGATTCATAAGGTCCTTTCCACTATTTTGATTCTTCTGAAACTACTATAAAGTACAGACTTTCCTCTCCATGCCTAAAACTAACATGTCCCCAAGAGACAAGGCTGGGTAGCATCGGGCAGGGAAAATGAGTCTTTACTTCCAAAAAGAAGCACTCAAATATCTCTTACGATGGATCCAGCCCTGTTCTAAGCGCTTTATGCATATGCATGCATTTAATCCTCACAACCAAGGTGCTATTACTATGCCCATTTAACAGATGAAGAGCTTGAAGTATTAGGTTAAGTAGTTTAACTTATTCAAAGGTGCACAGCTAATACATAGTGGGGTCAGGACGTAAACCCAGGCAATTTGACTTCAAAATCAGTGCTCTTAACCACTCCATTCTGCTTCATGCTTAAGATTCACAGAGCCCACAGAATTTATGTTTGTAACTAACACTGATGATTTCAGATTCAGTGAACTCTTCTAAGTTCTGTACATATTAACCAAGGTCGAAAAGCAGGGCTAACCAAATGTGTGTTGTCAGAGCTCTGGAAAGAAGTGTGACTCAAAATTCCTGATGTTGCAAATTTGATTTAACTATGGTTAAAAGTAACTTGTCCTTGAAAAAAAATGATATTATAACCCTGAAATTCCATTCAACGTTATAATGATATTTGTTATTATATTTTGAAAATGGAGGTCCCATGAGGAATTCAGATCTCTTGGCCATCCTTCTTATTACAGTCTGAACTTCATCTGAATTTCCATCTGGCCTTTTGAAGGTTTTCAGTGGATCTAGCTTTTCACCCTTAGTTATAAAACAGCTCTCCCTCTTGACTGTAGGCTCCTTGAGAACTGAGACTTTATCTGTCTTGATTCTCACTCTATCCCCAGTATGTAGGATACTGGACATTCAATAAGTATTTTTTGTCAAATGAATGAGTAGATGTCCAACAAGTGTTTGCTGAATTAATAATATAAAACATATAAGATTATTTTTAGACAAGTAGCCAATTTTCTTCTGTTTCCTCTTCTTACAACAAAATAAATACATTTGATGGACAGCAATATTACCCCCAGTATTTTATTTACCAATTTACTGCTTTCAGAACCAAAGGATCTGATCCCTATGTATGGCAAATCTCCACCCAAATTTTCTGAGACAAATTGATTTTTATTTAATTTTATTGTGTTCAATATTATCTTTAGTCAAAAACACAGCTGAATATGATTTAATTTTATACATTTTAAGGCTTGCCATTTAAACTCACAAATAAAAGTCATTTGTTAGACCATGAGTGTTTATTTTTAGTTCAAAGTATGATCCACATATTTTAATGAAACTGGCATTAAACTTTTATTCCGGGACCTTCTAATAATTGTAATGTTGCTATATATCAATGCAACATAATTTCTTGTATAATGTTAAATATAATTCTTCCAACGGCACTGAGAGGCAATGAGAAAAGTCCAGAGAGAAGAACAAACTTGTCTATGGTTAAAATGCAAATAAGTGGTAGAACTAAGACAAAAAACCTGGTTCTTCTAGGTGGGATCTAATAACTTTCCGTTATCCTAGTCTTCATTTAAAATACCTAAAATATATAATCGATGAAAAAATAGGAAGATTTACCAACTACTACCCAAATATCCAAGAAATATGTGTTAAAAACATATGTCAAATAAAATATTTTCAGAGCAAAGTTTGCAAAAAAAAAAAAAAGCATGAGCTATTTTTGTATTTTGTGGCAGGAGAAAGAATGAAACCAGGAGATAATAGTTGTGGTTTGATTATGCATTTTAAAGTGGAAAGGTAAGGTTGCTTTTTTAAAAACTTTAAAAGAAAACTGAGAACCTATCACATTAAAACTGGGAAAGGGGAACCTGAATGAACTTTAGGAGATGCTCATTGAGTAAATGTGCTTGCACACTAAGTGTCTATTAAATGATTTTGATGAGGTTCAACCTCAACCAATTATTGTTGAGCTGTTTTCATTGAAAGATAAGTCTTTGTTAACCAATGCACAAAAGATTTCTTTAATTAAAAGCAAGATATCTGGTTTATAGAATAAAATCAAGGTCTATTTCTGTTTCAGCAACTAAGAAACTAAACACGAAAAAGCCCTAACTTGAGTTTAGCAATCAAGTCACAAGCCTAAGCCTATTGTTTGCACAGAGACCGCTGAAGACCCCTATTAAATGTGTTAGGCCATCTGACATTGAATTGAATAAACTGAATTAAAAATAAACTTTAAAAAGAACAATTTAAAATGGTGGGGCATAGGAAAAAGCAGATATAAAATGTAGTCACCCAGCTGTAAGAACCAAGTAATCTATACTGGAATATGCTTACCTGAATCTCGAGGTAAACATTAATGATTAAAATGTAGATTATGGGTCTCAGATTAATAAACTTGTACCTCCACTGAAAGACAGTCAAGGTTATCACTGCTTCTCTAAACAAATTCTAAAGCCCACACATGGTAACCTTTGAAATTCTAACAGAGCATCACCAGACTAGCACTGATTGCTTCAGTTTACAAGCCACTGGTCATAGAACTTTGAACTGGTCATTTTTGTTTGGAAAACTTGTAGATACTGTATCTCTTTAAGTTAAACAAACCCTTGGACATACACACATGCTGTTTAATGAGTGTTGTTGCCTACAAATGGAAAATTTCACTGGTGAGGAATTACATGGAATAGTACAAATCAAATCTAATAGTCTCTGGGCTGAAAAAATACTCATGCTTCCCATCTTTTCTCTCATCTACACTTTACATGAAAAGACATCTCTGTTTTTCTCTTTTATTCTTCAAAAGACTGAATCTATATGATCTGAAGTTACACCTATTTGAAATTAATTTTAAAATATCTTATGATATCATAAATATAAAATTTCATTCTTTTTGCTTTACAACATCCTTTATTCATATATAAAGGTGTTTCTAAGCAAATTTCTGGCAGTATGATTTTATTTTTCTATTGAATTTCACAAAACTATCATAGGCACATTTTTTCTTACAGCCTTCTTTTTTGTGTGTGTGAGGAAAATTGGCCCTGAGCTAACATCTGTTGCCAATCTTCCTCTTTTTTTTTTTGTCCTCAAAGTCCCAGTGCATAGTTGTATATCGCAGTTGTAAGTCCTTCTAGTTCTTCTATGTGGGATGCCACCGCAGCAGGGGGTGTAGGTCTACACCCAGGATCTGAACCAGCAAATCCTGGGCCACTGAAGCAGAGCGCACACACTTAACCACTGCACAATCAGGCTGGCCCCCAGAGGCATATTTTTATAGGGAAAAATACAACCTTTTGGTAAACTAAAGCCACATTTAATTCATAGCAAAGAAAGTTTAAATCATTTAATTAAATAAATGAAATTAATTTCCTATAAACATTGACAATGATGTTCAGCATACTAATAATATTATTAGCCTATAATTACTAAACTTGCAAGAAAACTACTAAAGAGAAAATAAACAGTCATGTTTGACTCTAACAGTATTCATTTATTTTTTCTTTTATTGGGGTTTTAAACATGTTCGCTTTTGCTTTTTGTCTAAGTTTTTCTACTGCTTCAGACTAGACTAGAAGAGGGTGGAGGTTAGAATAAATGCTACAAATATGAACAATGTAAAAATTGACCTCTTCCAAACCTTAGGATAATGCCATGGCCAATCATAGTGACAATTCAGTGAACTACTCTTATTGCCTTTTCATTCCCTAAACTTTTAACTCATCATGAGCAAAGATATGATATAAAATCTGAAGTTTTATACAACCTATACATCCATTTGATACAGGGCAAGTTGTGTGACTAGCCCATAATGTAAAAGGAGAAGAAATTCAGTGGGAAGTCCTTCCCTCCACACCTCAATCTAACACATATTAAAACACATTGTTCAAACACATATGTATTCATATTTTTTACCCTACAGTAAAGGGTGTTTTAAAAGCATTTTAATTTGCATGTCATTGGATGGAGCATGCCCTATCCAGTTTACTACAGGAACATCACTTCCAATAGTCTTATACCTAGCCTAATTCACACATTTGTGTCACACCTGCCCAGTCTCAGTAGACGGTGGAGTTTCTAACCCCTGTGTTAAGCTGGCTGGTCTTCCATCAGAGCAAAGAGAACTTCAGGGAAATCCTCTTTGATTATGATAACTAAGGGAAAATTGATTGTTTTAAAATCTAGAAACATTTACAATATTATAATTCCCTCAGTTAAAAAAAAAAAAAGTACAGTCACAGCCAATCAGGGGAGTATCAGGAAGCCTGGAGCTCTGTAAGCCTCACTCCTGCTCTGGCAAAGGAGTGCTGGGAGTACCAGATGCCTGGACAGTAGCAGAGGCAGGCCTTCCTAAGGTCAACAGAATGCTAATATGGAAAGTCCTGGGCCCTCCCCACCCCTGCAAAGCACATGAATCAACATACAGAGCTCAGTTCTCAGGAATTTTAAGTTCACCGTGTAGTGAGATCCTACTAAAAGAAGAGTGTGTCATACCCAAGGTTCCTGCAAGCACAATGACCTGTTAATGACATCTCTGTGACAACTACTCATTTCCTCTTCATTTCCCTCCAAATGATTTCCATCTCCACGACTGCTCTGAAACTGAATCTCAGGTCAAGTATTCAATCCCATTAGGAAAGTTTTTGCATGTTTCATGTAAGTGAAAGGAATTAGTCAATTGCATTTGATTCCCCTCTTTTATGTTGACCTCCATGGAATTACATTATTCTAGTTCCCCATCTTTGTCTTGAATCAATTGTTCTCTTTCTTGTTTGCTGACAACCCTTATTTTTATCTTCCAACCAAGGCTTCTTTGCTTTCTGTTGAATCAGTCAGAAATCATTTAGTTCCTTCTTCTCTCAGTCTCGCTTTTTACTCTTCTCTCATTTCTGTTTTATTATAGTAATGTATTAATGGGTATACATACTTCAACCACAAGCAGTCCTTCACGTCAATCCCACAAATGTCTTCCCAGAATACCATGTGTAATCATTACTCTTCTTTCACTCAAAAATTTATGATTCTCCATTGCCTACACAATAAAATCAAAACTAATAATGTGCCATACCCTGTGCTTGGTACACCAAGGGAAGTAGCATCTCTTCAGCCTAGAAAATGATGGAGTTTCAGAATCTGAATCACTCCACCAACTTGGGATGAAGAATGCAGCCTCTTTTAAGGCAGTGAAAAGTCAACAGATTAGTGAAATACAAACTGCCCAAAGGAGAAGATTGTACATAAGTGGTATTCAGTAAATGTTTGTCAATTAACCAGAGAGCCAGGTTTCAATTAGGGGAAGGAAGTGTATAGACGAGATAAGAAATAGGCTTGGGATAAAAAGATTGGGGATCCAAACATGCCTGGGGATAATAGGGGAAGGCAGAGGACGCAGTGAACTTAGAGATGGCATGGGCCAGAGGAAGGGAAAAGAAGTAATATCCTAAAGATCTGGATGCCGATAGTGATCCACAAGGACCTCCAGGAGACATGGAGAGAAAAATCTTGCAGTGAGAGAATACAATTATTTCTGAAGCAAATGTTAAGGAACGAAGCCAATTTACTGAAGGCAAAAAGGCAGAGGCAGATTACAAAAAGACATGAAACAGGTACATATTTAACAATAATATTTTTTGAAATATTTTTCTTTTTGGGTTCCATGCATATGATCTTCTCCCTCTTCAATGCCTTGGGGAGCACTAAAACTTACAGCAGAAATGCAAGGAGAAAGAAGTGCTAATATTTATTCATCATTATAGGATTTTCCAGTGACACAATAATCTTGAGAGATTTTTGTTCAGAGAGAAAGATTTACTCTTTAATCTTGTTCATCTGCATACCAAAAGCAAAACTTGAACAGTGTCAACCTACATTGTCTTTGTTTTCTTTTATGGGCTTCAGATGGAAATCTGAATGTGCCCAAGGGACATTCCATTCTACCCAGGAACACAATGGAGAGCCTTGCCAGAGGAAGAATAAGAGGAGCGAAAGGGAAATTTAAAAGGAATGGGAATTGGATGGATACATGGCTAATGTCACTCTGAAACCTATTATTCCCAAACAAGGGAAGAAAGAAATGAGAAGATGGAAACTCAGACACGTTGAAGAGGAAGCAAAAGTAATTTCTACAGCTTCCCGTTTGGAACTCTTAGAAAGAAGACTCCCTCACAGGGTATCCACTTGGGCCAACATGAGGCGGCCGATGAAGAGCAGAAATTAACACAATTGCATGGTGATGGAAAGAGTTCTTATTATATGATCTACAATATGGTGTCTTGCTAATTTATAATCACCTTTTACATAAACTAATGAGAAGTATAGACACTAAGCTCATACGCCCAACTCACGGGTTTGAAGTTGGGGTGGGAGAACCCTGTTTGGTAAATTCATCTACTATTGTATCTGATTGTAGACAAATGTGGTCCTCGCAGAGCTTTATCTTAGGTACAGACAGTTGAATTTTAGAATTTTCTCCCGTGTGGATACTACATTGTAGAATCTTGTGGAATAGGAGAATTAAATTCATGAATACTGGAGAAAAAGACTAAAAAGTACTCCAGAGCAGTAAAATTTGGGCCCTTATATATGTACTTGGCAGATTTGGGAAGCTAAATTCTAATCATTCCTTTAGGTTAGCTCCAAGTCAGAAAAGAAATGAAGTACTGAACACTGGTCATCATTTGGATCATCATATGTCCCTCTTGGACTGCCCTGTGACAAGAACACAGTGTTCTGGACAGGTCTCGAGCACAGTGGCCCAAACCATTAGGGGGTAACAGTCCTTTTGGCAACAGCTTAATCAGTAAGTCCAATGTCACATGGAAAACTAATCTAGAACATTCACTGTGTGACTTATCCCAGAGAACTCGCCCACGCATATTTGTCTACTATGTGCTCTACCACAAAATTTTACCACTCCTACCAAAAGCCTGTTGACTCTGGCCAGGAAATACTAACCATGAGGATTAGAGGTCACATATGACCTAGATAGAGCTCACTCCTCCCACAAAAAAAACCTGGGACAGGTGTCCCTTCCTCCTACTTTTTCCACTCTTATTCCCAGTATTTTCTCATCACTCTAAGTGTCATACCTCCTTTATTTCAAACAGACCTTAGGCATTTACTTCCAGACAAGTTATATGAGTTACTAACTTTCCTTTTTATATATATATATGAGTCTACCTTTCTCACTTGCATGGAAAGAATTTCCTCTCTTTGACCCTTTATTTACTTCTAAGTTTGCTATTCAGTGGGATTTTAAAATATCTGGCCTTGCAGGAGACAGCATAAATGGGTAATAACCAGTATCATTTGCCATTCTGAAGCCATCAGACGAATATGAATCAAAGTACCACACGTGTGACCCACTACCATTCTAGACGACTAGGTCTCAGTCTTCCAAGTCTCTAAAACCACCAATGGGGTAATTAGGACATCTCTTAGTAAATCATATTCTTCCAACAACTTTCCACACTAAGAAGGATTTTATCCTGATTTTAAAATGATTTTCACATCTAAATGCAATGGTTCACCAATTCAATGGAATATTATGCCCTATACAAAGAAAGAAAAAACCCCTCATAAACACATGTGAAATTATCTAAGGCATTGTCTAGGAAAAACAGCAAAGTGTATAATAAAATAAGAATAGAGCATATAATATGCTACCACTTAGTTAGTTAAAAAAAAGAAATATGTTGGGAGGGACATATGTATTAGTATTGACCAACTCATGATAAAACAATCTGCATTGATTCAAACAATCTGGAAGGACACGCAAGAAAACAGTAACACTGTTTACATACGTACCTGTGTATGTTATATACATTACATATAACATATACAAACACACAAATATATGTATATATTATATATAATACATATAAACATATTTTATACATTTTATCTCCAAATTAGAGACTTTGGAGACAATGTTTCATTGGAGACAAACATTTCATTCAATGTTTCATATGGCTAGGACAGCTCATTTTTATACAAATCTAGGAAAAATCTTATCTACACGTATATTTGAACTTCTTGAAAATGTCAATGCTTAGGAAAGCTAAAACTTTGCAATCGTGTTTTTCCAAAATTCAGAACTGAACATATTCAAACGTATAAAATTCTCTGTAAAGACATGTCCTGTTAGTCTGCTTTCCCAGCTGGGTGGGCAGTTTCACACTGAGTCTATCTAGTCCCTCTTGGGTCAAGAGAAGGATTTTGCTTTAAGTGACCATCACCCCTTAACATGGCTAAAAGGTTCCCACTTTTGGGAGTGAGTGCATTATCAGTGTCCTGGGACACTGTCAGGCAGAAGATTATCTGTTGAGGGGCTGAGCAGAGGCTCAAGGTACAGAGTATGTTGCTTCAAACTTGACAAATGATGGAGAACAGGCTGAGTTCTGCTGACCGGCCCTGACCATCTGACAACAATAAAAACAACATGGAACTCACCCAGGTTCCATCCAGCTTCCTGGTGCTAGAGCATGCGATGGGAGCCATTGCTTTGGTTGGTTGGTGGGAGGGGACAGTTGTGTCATTCCTTCTCTTCCCTCTTCTCTAGTCATGAGTATTTCCTCTCATAAAGGTAGGGAAGTTTGTTCTTCAATTATGTATCCAAATCTTTCTGTATGTCTACACCCACCCCCATACACACCAATACTATCATACTGGCAGAAAAGAAGAGATCTTGAATTATGAATGAAAGAATTTTGTGAGCCCTGGTTGAGGGATTTGGGGGAAAGGAAGACACAAATTAAGACTTAGAAATGCATGTGCCATGCTCAAGTAAATGTCAATCAACCTTTAGGCATATCTGCCTATTATATACTTTTCTCAAATCGTAATAATGACATGTGCAAAGACAAGTGAACTTCCAACAGATAACATCATGAGAGTATCATCACTTTATCACTTACTATAAATTTGGAATGTTTCTTGTCTGACATATTTATGGTTAATAATATAAGTGGTTGTTAGATATGGTTGGTGATATATCTATAAAATAAAATTATTCTATGATTCCTGTTAACCAGATATTTTAAGATTGCAAATCATGCTGTTTTTCCTTGTTTTATTTTTTAACTATTACCATTTGCAACTATTTTTTTGAGCTTTTATTGAGATATGATTGACAAATTAAATTGCAATATATCTAAAGTATACAATGTGATGATTTGATATATACATATAATGTGAAAGGACTCCCACGGGAAGTTAGTTAACATATTCACCACCTCACATAGACTTCCATACCATTTTCTGTAGTGGCTGCTCCAGTTTACATTACCACCAACAGTGTTTAAGGGTTCCCTTTTTACTGCACCCTTGCAGGCATTAATTGCTTGTCCTTTTGATATTAGACATCCTAATTGGTGTGAGGTGTTGTCTCACTGTGGTTTTCATTTGCATTTTCTTGATGATTACTGATGGTGAGTATCTTTTCACGTGCCTGTAGGTCATTTGTATGTCATCTTTGGAAAACTGTATATTCAGGTCCTGTGCTCATTTACTAATTGGGTTATTTGTTTTTTTGCTATTTGGTTGTATGAGTTCCCTGTATATTTTAGATATTAACCTCTTATTGGATACGTGCTTTGCAAACATTCTCTCCCATTCTGTAGGTTGCCTTTTCATTTTCTTAAGGAATTCCTTTGCTGTGCAGAAGCTTTTAAGTTTGATGTAGTCCCCACTTGTTTATTTTTGTGTTTGTTGCTTTTGTTTTTGGTGTCAAATCCAAAAAATCAGTCAAGACCAGTATCAAGAGATTTACTGTCTATGTTTTCCTCTAGGAGTTTTATGGTTTCAGGTCTTACATTCAAGTCTTTAATCTATTTTGAGATGATTTTGGGGTATAACGTAAGATAGGGGTCTACTTTCACTCTTTTGCGTGTGGCTGTCCAGTTTTCCCAACAACATTTATTGAAGAGACCGTCCTTTCCTCATTGTATATTCTTGGCTTCTTTGTGGTAAATTAATTGACCACACGTGTGTGAGCTTATCTCTGAGCTCTCTATTCTGTTCCATTGATCTATGCGTCTCTTTTGACACCAGTAAAAACACAGTACTGTTTTGATTACTGTCAATTTGTAGTATAGTTAGAAATCAGGAAGTGTGATGCTTCCAGCTTTGTGCTTCTTGCTCAAGGTTGCTTTAACATTCAGTCTTTTATTGTTCCATATGAATTTTAGGCTTGTTTGTTGTTCTTTGAAAAATGCCATTGAAGTTTTGATAGGGATTACATTGAATCTGTAGATCACTTTGGGTGATATGGACATTTTAACAATATTATTTCTTCCTATCCATAAACAACTCCCCACAGAGAATGCTTACACGCCCACTTACCTGCCTCTTTGTTTGCTATGGTCCTGTGGGACTTGTGAATGCCAAGCCCACTGGCTATCAGTACTAAGTGATTTGGGAGCCCTTCTCTCTGATGGCAGCTGGCAAAGTTGGTGCATTGAATGTGTGAACAAACTCCTTCCAGGGAGAAGCTGGTAACTTGGTTTTATTGTTGGAGTAAGCTGAAGGGATAAGGCAGGGGAAGTGCCCACCTGCTCTTTCAGGCTCCCAGGAGGATCCCAGTTAGCACCCAGATGCAGGATGATTAAAAGCTGGATTCTCAGGCAGCATCTGGGAAAGTATGCAGCCAAACCCCTTCCAGGGTAAAAACTGGGAGACAGGTGTTTTTGCCTGTTTCCTCTGAGCTAAGCAGAGTTAGGGGTGAGGTTTAGCCAGGGGAAGTGCTGTCATGCCCATTTAACAGTGCTTCTTTGTTCGCTATGGTCCTGTGGGACTCATGGATGCAAGCCTCATTGGTTCTCGGGGCTAGGTGATTTGGGGGCCCATCTTCCGGGCAGCAACCTTAAAAGGTGAGGGACTAGAAGTATAGTCCAATCCCTTCGCTTCTCAGGGAGAAGCTGGGAGTTGGAGGTTCCCTCTCGATTGTAAGGCATTGTACAAGGGTGGAGTTTATCGTGCCAAGGGAGGTGAAATGGTGTCTGAGCCTTTCCTACTCATTTTGATGGGGGTATTTTCTCAGTCTCCCAATGTGTAGAGATCACTCAACTAGGTTCTGGATATCTCGCAGAAGGAATTGATCCTGTGTAGCTGTATATTCACTGCATCCATGGGAAAGTCAGGAGCCTCCTATTTCACCATGTTGGTGACGTCACTCCAGATTCTTGCAACTATTTTTTCTGGAACCTTGCAACCAATGCTCCTCCAGACATAAATCGAGCAGGAGGCTATAAAAAACACTGTAATTGACATTCATGAGCTCCAATTACTCAGGCTTATGTTTAATCAAAACGGCCTTATTGTTCTCATTGATCGAGTTCATATTATTAAATGTTTTAATTTGAATCTATAAAGTAAATTTATAGTAATAGGGACCTTCTTTTATCTGTGTATTTATTGGGGTTCCAATATACAAAATGCATTATGTTCACAAAGTAGTGGCAGAAACATTTGAAAAATCCTAGCCTAGGTCAATAACCATGGCAAACTACAGGTTCAAAATAAATTTAAAATTCCCTTGTTATCTAAGTAAGACTGCTTATCCTCAACAAAATTCGTAGAGTCATGCAGAATGGTCAAAAAACAAAATTTGAGGAATTTGTGGGGTTGAGAGTAGTCTCCCAAATATTAAGTTACTTCTATTTTGAAATGAGGAGATAATCTAAAGAATTAAGAGAGTCTTGGTGAAGTAACTTGATTTCAATAACTTGATTTTAACAACCATGGATGGACAGAAAGAACTTATCTCATCCATGTAGAGGTTAGCTGTGACAATCAAGTCACAAATAATAGTTCTATTTATTTTTAATAGCCCTTAATGTTTCTCCAAATTTGGTAGAGCAAATTTAACCAACACTCAAATATATGGCATTTATCTATAAGTGAGCAAGTGTTCACATGTGCTCTTAATAAACTGAGCTCTATAAATACAAATTCTCAACACTTCACAAAGGAAATAACTTTCTGAGATTGTTTCACAATTTTAATTCATTCATTCATTCATTCAACAAATATTATTGACTACCTATTAATAAAAAAACAAACACTCCTACCATCATGGCATTTTACAGGTAGATAGACAATATTAGCAAAATAAACAACTAAATTATATAATATTTTAGAGGGTGCTGTGTACTATGGATGAAATTAAAATTAGAGCAGGTTAAGGGAGATTGGGTATGCAGGCAGCGTAGATTTGTCACAATTTTAAATAAGACAATCAGAGTGGACCTCACTGAGAATGATATTTGGGCAAAGACTTGAAAGAGATAAGGGAGGTGCCACATACACATGTGGGGAAAGAGCGTTCGAGGCAAAGAGAGCAATCAGTGCAAAAGCCCTAAGACAGGAGCACCTCTGATGTGTTGGAGGAACATTGAGAAAGTCAGTAGGTCTAAAACAGAATGACCAAGAGGTGGAGAGAGTAGGAGAGGAAGTCAGAGAGGTACGGACACCAGATCATAGAGCATCCTATAGGCCACTGAAAAGATTTTGGCTTTTTCTCTGAGTGAAATGGAAAGCCAATGTAGGGTTTTGAGCAGAAAAATGTATCAAACTTAATATTTTTCCTGCACAATAAGTACGATCTAATAGCAAATTATGAAGTTCTATGTGAATAAGATGTATAGTAAAATTGTTCCTTTAAAATCTTACATTAAAAGCTTATATTCTAAGACACTCATATAAAAACCATTTACTGAGTAATCACTGTGTGCCAGGTGCTATTCGTTAATTAACTCAACCAATATTTGTTAAGTGCCTACTGTGTGTCAGGTGCTACTCAGAGTACAGAGATAGGCACTACAGACACAAGATGAAAGAGTATAAGCACTCAGAGGTGGGGGAGGAGGGAAGGATGCTCTAGAAAAGCATCAAGGTTCAAATTTTGGTTTCACCATTTACGAGCTATGTGAACATGGACAAGTTCCTTAACCATTTTCAGCTTGTGTTCTCATCTGTAAAAGAGAGTAATAAAAATATTACTTACACTCTAGGGTTTTGTGAACATTATTCTGGTTGTTACATGAGGAGTAGCTAGTAGGGAAACAACACAGGAGGAAGGGAGAGTAGTTAAGGGGCTATGGCAGTTGTTGAGGGGTGAGTCCAGAGCAATGGCGGAAGTGCTGAGAAATCATCAATTTCAGGATATATCTTGGAATTAGAACCAACATGATTTAATGACTGATGAATCGTAGATGAATCATTCACTGAATCAATGATTGATGTGGCATGTAAGGGAAAGAGAAGAATTAAGAAAAATTGTCAGAGTTTGGGCCATAGCAGCTGAGTGGATGATGGGTCCATTTTATTGGATTGATGAGATCCGAGATTTGAGAGAGGCAATTGAGTTCTATTTTGAATATATTATATCTGAGTTACCTGTTAAGCATCCAAGTAAATTTCATGTAGGCTTTTGGGTATATGAATTTAAACTCAAGGAGGGAGCCAAGCCTGAAGATCAAAATACGGGATACAACAGTGTATTGATGATAATTACATGATGAGATGAAATTAATTGCTTAGATAAAGAAAGTAGGTAGAGAAAAAGAAGCCCAAGGACTGAACTCTGGTTTACACCAACAGTTCAAGCTCAGATATAAGGAAGAAGTAAGCAAAGGGAAGTGAAATGGTCAGGGAAGTAAGAGGAAACCCAGAAGAGTGTGATGTCCTACAAAGGACAAGAACAAGGGCAAGGAAATGATCAGCTATCTCAAATCCTCCTGAAAGTTGAGGAAAATGACGCCTGAGATCTGACCATTGGTTTTGATAAGAGGGGGGTCATTGTTGACTTTGACAATAGTAGTTTCAGTGGGTCATGTGGATATCAGCCTGATTGAAGCATAGGAGACAGAATGGATGATGGGAGTGAGGAGGTAGAAGTGGAACAGTACATAAAGACAACTCTTTTTTGTGAATTTTGCTATAAAGGGGAGCAGAGAAAGGAGGCTGTAGCTGGAAGAGGTCTTTGGCCAAGTGAGTACCTTTCAAAGATGGCGGTATTTATATTCTGATAGGAATGATCCCAAAGAAAAGCAAAAACTGATGATGCTGGAGAAAAGAGTGAAATGAAGGAGAAAAACCTTGACTATGCCAGATGATATGGGATCCAGCACACAAGTTGAAGAAAAGACTTTAGACAAGAGCCAGGATAGTTCAGTCACTGAAGAAGAGAAAGCAAAGTTTAAAAACAGGGAGAGGCAGGCTTGTGGTTTTGGAGTTGGAAAGATGAAGTAGGTCTTTTCTGATTGCTTCTATGTCCTGAGTGGAGTAAGAATCACAGTCGTAGCTTAGAATGAGGGGGAGAGGAGAGGCATTCGTTCTGATTTCCTGATATTTTTTCTTCCCGGGAACCTGGACTTCATAGGATGTGACCTGTGCAATTACACGGGACCCCACACCCAAAAGGCATCCACACTTGGCTTAATGCTCTGCTGTTGCACTCTTGAAATTCCTAATAATTTTTAAACAAGGAGCCTCATATTTTGATTTTGCACGGAGCTGCACAAATTATGTAGCTGTTGCTGTTGAAAGATTCTGAGACTTTGTCACAATTGTTCTAGAATTTCATAAAGTTTCTTGGTATGGGTCTTTTTCAACCATTGTACTGGATCACAACTGGCCTTTATCAAAACAGACATTAACATCCTTCGGGTCTATGAAACTTCCTTGAATTATTTCATTGATGATTATCTCCTTTCCTTTCCTCTTTCTGCAAATTCTATATTTCGAATATTGAACCTCTTGCACCAACTCTAGCTTTCTTATCATTTCCTTCTCACTTTCTATGTCTTTGTCATTTTGTTCTACTTTCTGGGCAATTTTCTCAACTTAATATTCCAATCCAAATTCTGTTGAGTTTTTTTTTTATTCTGTCATGTATTTGGTTTGTTTTTACTTCTTAAGTTCGTGCATCTATAGCCTCCTGTTCTTGTTTCACAGATTCTGTGGAGTCTTCACTTTTTTAAATTGAGGTATATTTGACAAATAAAATTGTAAGATATTTAAAGTGTACAGCAGGATGGTTTGTTGTATGTATGTGTTGTGAAAGGATTCCACCTGCAGAATCCATCCAGAAAATGATATATTTTCTTCTCTTTCTAAGATTAACTATAGATTTTGGTTTTGTTTTCTTCTGCTGCTAGTGTTTTCTGTATCCTCTAGATTATGTGTGTTTGCTTGTTTTGTTTTCCATCTCCCATGTAAGAGACTCCTCTCAAATGTCTAGTGATTCTTAGTTTTCCATACATATTTAAAATAAGACAGTAAATATTATTTGGAAATTTCGTAGGCTTTGTGGAACTTACTGACTCTGGGCTTTGCTTCAGGGTGGTCATGGGATCCAGACATTTTTATTGTTCTTTGCTCTTGTGTCTGCTATTTTCCTCAGAGAGGAAATTTCCTAATTTCCCGCTTAGATATGTAAGGTTGGCCGCCACTGTTCTGGAGATCAGTGGAGAAAAAGGGGTAAGAATCTCACTCTTCAAAATATGGACTTTGTTTATTTTCCCTATTTTCAATATGATGTCTCATCCTTGCTTCTTCTTGAGTCCAGAGATTTTCTGGTTCAACAACTTTATTGACTAACTCTTCAATCTCATGCTATAGTAAGGGAGGGATAGTCACCTGGACACGTAAGTGAAGAGGAAGGGGGATCTAGGGAGATAAGTGCTCTTTTAATTTCATTTAACCCCTCAGTTATCCCTACTATCTTTCACATCCACCTTTAAGGTTACCAGTCTCTCCTTTTATAATGACAGCCTAAATTCTGTGGCATATATTGGCTTGATTTTTATAGACCTCTGTATTATTTTTCTAGGGGTGCCATAACAAAGTACCAAAAGTTGGGTGGCTTAACTGAACTTTATAGTCTCACAGTTCTGGAGGCCAGAAGTCCAAAGTCAAAGTGTCAACAGGGCCATTCTTTCTCTGAAGGTGCCAGAGAAGGATCTGTTCCATGCTTCTCTCCTAGATTCGGGTGGCCTCAGGCATCCCTTGGCTTATGGATGCACCATTCCAATCCTCCATCTTCAAATGACGTTCTCCCTGTATGGTTTCACACCATCCTCCCCCTCTGTATGTGTATGTCTCTGTATCCAAATTTCTCCTTTTTATAAAGACACCAGTCATACTGGGTTAGAGCCCGTCCTAACGATCTCATCTTAATTTGGTTAAATTTCCAAAGACCTTAATTCCAAATAGGATCACATTCAGAGGTACTAGGAGTTAGAACTTCAATATATCTTCTTTGGGGAGACATAATTCAACCGCTAACAGCCTCTCCCCCCACTTCTCTTAGGTTTTGGCTTTCTCCAGTCTGTTAAATGCAACATCGTTTCTATCCACTTTCCAGATCTCAAAATTTTGTTGCATATTTCTTATGCATTGTTACGTACTTTCCAGTTCTCTTTGTCCTTGTGAGTTTGTGTTTTTGTTATTTCTGTACTGTTTTGATAGGCAGTAGAGATAAATGTGTGTGCTCAATGCACATGTAACCAGAACAACAAAATTAATCTTTTTACGAGTTAGATCATATTACATCGTTAGCCAGCTCAAACCATCCAAAGGCTTCCCATGACACTTAGAATAAAATCCTAAATCCTTATCATAGTCCACAAGGATCAGGCACAGCTTAATCCTCCAAAGGCATCTCCTATCACTCTGCCCTCACATGCCCCACCCCAGCCAGGTAGCCTCCTTGCTGTTCTTCAAAATTGCCAAGCATGTTCTCACCTCAAGCACTTCAGATTTTCTCATTTCTCTTCCTTCAGATATTCACAAGGCTTACTCACTCAGCATTCAGACTTCTATTCAGAAGTTTCCTCCTGAGAAATAAACCTTCCTGAACAACTGTCTTAGTTTGGTTTCTTCCAAAACAGACTCTGAGACCAGGACTGGATGTAAAGAGTTTATTTGGGAGGTGATCCCTGAAGACAGAGTGAGGAAATCAGAAAGTAAGGTAAGGAAGACAAGAAAGCCAAGGAAGGATGTGTTGGTGAGTGGGTTCCTACCATGGGCACCTGGGGCTCAAAGTCACTGGAGAGCTCCTGAGAGACTATACGGAACACGCTTCAAAATTGTCATCAGCACCATCCCTCATTGATTAAGATTGTTTCTGGGAACATTAATCCCCAGCTTTTCCTCATTTACTGTCAGAGCAGGTACTTGGGGGTGCAGCACATATCAGGCTCCCAATAAACATTTATCGAATGAATAAATGGGATGTGTAGAATTTCTGGAGACACTGGATAAAATAAGAATAACAAAGAAATCATACAAGACTTTTAAAGCATATTAATGGTTGTAAAAAACAAAGCAAAATACAAAATACTAGTGTTAGGATGTGCTTCTGTTTGTCCTTTTTTTTTTTTTTTTTTTTTTTGAGGAATATTAGCCCTGAACTAACATCTGCCACCAATCCTGCTCTTTTTGCTTAGGAAAACTGCCCCTGAGCTAACATCTGTGCCCATCTTCCTCTACTTTATATGTGGGACGCCTACCACAGCATGGCTTGATAAGTGGAGTGTAGGTCCATGCCTGGGAACCAAACTGGCAAACCCCGGACCACCCAAGTGGAGTGCATGAACTTAACCGCTACACCACCAGGCTGGCCCGTGTTTTTCTTTTTTAAAAAAGATATATTTGTATAATATTGCTTATGGTACTAGTCCTCTGTAACAAGAAAACCTCAAAATACAGAGGCTTAAATAAGATACAAATTTTGTTTCTCTCTAAAATAACATCCAGATATTAGCAGTCCGGTACTGATGCGCCATCCTTGACATGATGTCACCCATCTCTGGAATCAAGGTAGCTGTTCCACTCTCTCCGTGCCCCAGCTGGCAAGAAGGGGGAACACGCTAGGGGGAAATAGGCTCATTCCTTTTAAACACATACCCAGAAAAGGCACACATCATCTTTTACTCACATCCCATTGGCCAGAACATAGTGACACAGCCAAACTAATCCCAAGGGAGCCTGAAAGTGCAGTCTATAGCTGGGTGAGCCCAGCTGAACTTGGGAGTTTATTAGTAAAGGAAGAAAGGAGAGTGGGTTTTGGTGAACAACTGGCAGTCTCTCCCACAGACAAATGTGCTTACATGTGAACTGAATGTTTCTGGAAGAAGAAGAAGAATTTCTGGAGTGATGGAATGGAATCCCAGAAGCTAGGTTAGAGAATAGCTTACTCATTTGGTAAACCATTTTACATTGTTTAGAATAATTAGCATATATGTATATTACTGTAATGGCATTAAAAATTTATTCTCACTACTCTCAGATGAGTGATAAAAATATAGTTTTTTTGTTTTCCAGAAATAGTCATGAGTCTTTCTCCACTGAGTAGTAAAGGGATAAATTTTTAATTTTTTAATTATAGTATCTGTATTAGTCAGCTCAGGCTGCCATAGAAAAATACCATAGTCTGGGTGGCTTAAAAAACATAAATCAATTTTCTCATCATCCTGGAGGGCAGAAGTCTGACATCAGCATTCCAGCATGGTCAGGTTCTTGGGGGAGTTCTCTTTCTGGCTTGCAGATGGTCACCCTTTCTCTGTGCTCTCACATGGCAGAGACAGAAAACAAGCCAGAGTGTCTCTTCTTATAAGGACACTAATCCCATTATGAGAGTCCCATCTACACGACCTCATCTAAATTCAATTACCTCCCAAAGGTCCCATCTGCAAATACCATCACACTGAGGGTTAGGGCTCCAATACATGAATTTCGGTGGGGACACAACTCAGTCCATCGCAGTTTCCTTATCTCTCCTACTTTAAAGTGTCTGCTTCCTAACTCTGTTGTTTTTGTTTTGTTTTATTTGTTTAAAAGTCTATTCTTTCAAGTTGCCCCCACCCCCAGCACTTTTCCCCAAGCAGCATCGAGCTGTATGAATGGAGAGGGTTCACGTGCTCTCGGGGCATTGGGGAAAGTGGGAGGTCTTCAGTCATACTTCAGGAGTGCCTGCCCCTGTGGTGTGGTTGGTAAGAACCCATCTCTGGATGCTTTGCTGTCTGTTCCTGAGTCTACAGTTTGTAGAGAGGGAGGACACAGAGAGAGGAGTTAGAGGAATGATCAGGAGTGTGAAGCGCACCCTCTTTGCCCATCCACACTGCTCCACCCCTTTACTCTGCTGGGGCTGCCTCAAGGGGGAGCAGGGCCTCCCTGCAGAGTGGTGGACACCCAGCAGACCACAAGAATGAGGCAAAAAACCCTCTGCTCTCAATGCCCACTCACCAGAATAAATGCACCACGCCCTCAACTGATCTAACACTTCTCTCCAGGATTTTAGCCTAGAGAAGGGAGGTTGGGATATGTGTATCTCACAGCTATCTTACTCTCTTGCCTTTTCAAAATCTCCTGGGGACCAAATAGGCAGATTCAGGCTTTTCTCTTTCTTCAAATCCCTCTTCTACCCTAGAATAGCAAGCCTCATAGCCTAGCCATCATCATTAGAGGTAGTAAAATTTCAAAGCCAGGAAGAAACTCTGCAATCTAAGTCCCTCAGATCTGGTTCTTGATATTAAAAGAAATTAAGCAATTTGGAAAACTTTTTCCTTTCTCCACAAAACCTAGATTTCAAAGGTGTTTCAAGAATTTTCCTTGACAGACAAAAGTTGTGCCACTCTATTTTGTTTTTACTTTTTATTTAAAATTTGCAAAATTACACAAAGTAGAGAGAATACTAAAATGTATACATCACTCAGGTTCAGAAATTATGAAAATTTTGTGGTGGTGTTTTATCTATAACTGAACTTTTTCCTCTGTACTATTTTAAACAAATTCCAGATATCATATCATTTTTCTTTCCCTTTACATTCCTTTCGTAAGTCCAAATTCCACCAACTCCCCAAAAATAGCAAGTAGGTGCCATAGGCTAACCAGGAAAAAGTTTCGAGCATAAAAACGCACAGGAAAAAAATTACTGGAAAACTGGAGAATCACCAGATTAAAAGACCCATGGTTTTCATTGTTAAATGCTTTACATAAAAAAACTTTTGTTTCATCTTTAATAGTAGGCACTATTTTATGATTGTGTTCTTACTTTGGTTTAAAAACTTTCACTTAAACGTCTTTCATATTTTAGAACTTTATCATCCTTTCAGTGACCAATTTATAACTGACTCATGGTTAAACAAAAGTTTTTGAAAATTTAACTTTTCCTTTTGAATTTTCTCATTTCAAAGTATAATGCTCATTATGTTATGATAGTAAGTAAAGTCAGAATGGAAATTATATGTGTACTGTGAGTATAATTATATTTTTTAAAAAATAGATATATAGGGAGAGAGTATAAACTAGGAAGCAAAATGGTGATGTGATTATATTTCTAGAATTGAACCAGAATTTTTCTTCCATTGAAGTTTCTAGATATTCTATAATGTAGCTATTGCACTTCTATATTATTTTTAAAATAGAAAACATATAGATTATAAGGACTTTCATAATATAATTTCCTAATCACTTTGTTTTGAATTTCATCTGGTGTCTCATCAAATTACAAATTATTTCCAATGTTTACCCAGTTACACACTGTATACCAAGAGCTCCAGATGGCTTCTTACAACAAAGTTAAAGCAATCTTGTTTCTATTAAACACACTCCATGAAAAATCTCAAAAGATAAATGATGCAAATATATTTTGACAGGGAGACCAAACACTTTGGAATACTTAAATCTCGTATTTGCTCTCTGGGGTATGTGGGAAAGCTCTGCAACACTATTCTAACGGTGAGAAAACTGTTGAGTATACAAAGGGGATTCAACAGGGTATCAGGGAACCTGAGTTCTAACCTCTGCTCTGCTCTACATTGCTCTGCAATTTGTTGAGTTTTCTAACCTGTCTGAGCCTCAGTCATCATCTGTAAATCCTGAAGATTGCCAGCCTCTCTCACCTCAGTGCTGGCAGGCAAACAGCTAGAGTGTATACCGTAATTTTCACATTATTGCTTGTGAATCACAATCCAAAGGCAACTGAAAGGGTCATTGTGGAAGGGGTCTCATTAGCAGCAATATTAAACAAGGCTAATTTAATTCTACAAGCTTGATGGAAATCAGAGTTTGAGAGAAAAACAGCAAGTTTATTGAAGAAGTGATAAGAGGAAAATAAGTTGGAAAATACTACAGAGTATTCAACAAAGGGCATGGAATTTTTCATAAACATTAGCTTTAATTAACCAAAAAGGTGTACAGTAATTATCTATTAGCAAGTTATTTTTGCCCAGATAATGTCTCCCCCTTCCTAAGGATTTGCAAATTAATTTTGCAAAATTCATGTATTCAAATAACTAATCTTTTGTAAAAATGATAATAATAATGCCTCAAAGTTTTTCTCAAGTCACTTAGAGTATTATAAAAAATCAAAAATTGTTGCTATTGTAATCAGATTGAGAATCAGTGTTTTAGAGCCTAAGCAGACATCTAGTACACTGTTGACGTGCTTTTACTAAAATGATACCCCTCATGGTGGTTTAAATTGGTGCGCTCTGCTCTCTTTTGCCAGCAATACATGTGCATGTAACCTTTTGGTCCGTAGATGCCACGTCTGTTTGCAAAGCTCTTGGGCCTGTTGTAGGTGCTCAGACCCCGTTTGTGGAATGGAATTAAACTAACTATACAGTCTTTGACTGCCCCTGAGTATACAGACAGGCTTGTGCGAGGAAAGCTACCCAGTTCCAAGGGGCCAGGAGAATTGCTGCTGTTTCTTGCAGACAATTATTTAAATGTCTAATACATTTCAAGTGGTACATAAATTACAAGGCAAGGAATTTACAAGTAACACAATTCATATAAAAGAAAAACAAAATAACACTGTAAAAAACTTTTTTCTTTGACTTTTAGGAATTAAACATTTCTCAAGGTGACCATAACCCAAACACTTACGTTATAAATATATCTTATTTCCCTAATTCTTAGGAACCTTAGAAATAACTTAAAAGTGAAGATATAACACATCTAAAGAGAGTGCTTTGCATTGCCTTTGTGGACCATTAAGCAACACAAGTTATTTTGTCAGCCAGCCAATATTTCAACCACCTCTGGCTTTCTTGGTATTTATCCAAATATTTGTTTTCTCACAAAATGTTCACTCCATAGCCATGGTAGCTTTTAAACATTAAGTTCGTCTACCTTTGGACTTTGGGGCGTTAAGGTATTTCTACAATGTTTTGTATGAGAGGGAAAATATTCCATAGTGGTTGGTGTGTGTAATTATAATTAAAAGCTAGCATTTACTGAGCACTTATCATGTGCCAAGTGCTGACTTTTGCAGGTATTATTTCACTTAACCCTCACAGTAAGTAAGGAAATTGAGGTTTGGAGAAGTTAGGTAACTCACCCAAGGCGGTAGACCTAATTAGAAAGTAAGCAAGCAAGGCTTCAAATCCAGATCCGACTTAAGCACCCGGCTCTTAGCACTCACAATGCCATTAGTGCATTAGTGCAGGGGCAGTTCCTTAAATCTTGCAGCAAATGCGGTGTTTCAAGAACGCAATGAATGCTAGGACAGACTTTTCCAATTCTTCTACATATATTCATTATTTTACCTACGCCTAGAGTTATAACAAAAGGAGGAGGAGGAGGAAGATGAGGAGAATAGAAAGAGAGAAAAGGGGGAGCAAAAATAAATTTCATACCTTTCCCCCCTGGAAAATAAAAGTTAAATTCCAAAAATATATCATTTGGATCATATTAGTTGGTTCTTAAGCAATCATCTTTCAGCTCCAAATCCATTCATTTTTTTCTATATTTTGTAAAGCTGAGACTGGGACTCTAAAAATGCATTTCTCCTTTGTCAGCTAATTCCTGTTAAAATCTGCCAAATGGGTCTTCAGAAGGAAATTAGAAGGCAGGAGGAGGACTAATGTATATGAGAAAGAAACTATGTGGATAAGAGCAGAAGTCGATGGAATAGGGAAGATGCAGCAGAGAAATTCATTAAACACAAAACATGGTTCTTTAAAAATATGACTAAAATTTTCAAACCTTGGGCACAATTGATTTAAAAAAAAAAAGAGAGAGAGAGAGATAGCACAAAAAATCTGAATCGAAAAAAGAGCACATAACCAAAGTTACAACAGAGATTTTAATAAAGGGGGAGGAGGGGGTTTCTGTCTCCAGGCATGAGAGACCAGGTGATTGAGCTCTTACAAGTGAACAAAAACTCTAACCACCAATGCAAAATGGGCTAGAAACAAAGGGCAACTGTGAGTTTATCAGAATACGTGATAGGAAACTTCAAACATACGCAAAATAGAAAAATTATTATAATAAATCTTGGAGGAAGCTGGGACCCAGACATCTGAAGAGCGGGCACACTACAGCTGCTCATATTTCTGAGGCGGCACAATGAGGCTAGTTCTGGGAATATATTAAAAAGGTGGAAACCGGAACCAATTGCTGTTGCCAGGGTAAAAGGCCATTGTTAGAGTGAAGCTGACAACAGCCAGCTAATAGGAAGGAGCACACAAAAGTTAGAAAATATCAAAAATATATCATTCATAGTGATAATGAAAGCGTGTGACATTTGTATATAGCAGTGCACAGTCTTCTGAAGGCAATGTGGCAATGTGTATCCAGAACCATAAAAATGGTCATACCATTTGACATGGTAATCCATACTTTGCAGCTTATTTAAAGATCGGATTCAGAGATGTGCCCAAAAATTTATGTTCATGGTGGTTCACGACAGTATTAAAATTTAATTACACACACAAACATGTCCTATGCAGATAGGGTTCTCCTTTTCACCCTTGTCCTTTGAGCAGTTGCATAAGTAAATGATACCTACATAGAAAGTCTTTAGTCTAGCTCCTAATTAAACAATTCCAAAGACACTAAAACCTTCCCCCCAAAATCAGTCAAATAAAGTTAGATCACCATGGTCATTCCAAATGCAGGATAATAAAAAATATTTCCAGAGATTGGTCTAGCAATTTGTGAAATACAAATAGCCAATACTCATTTTAAGCAACCTAATAAAGCATAATTAATAATTAAGAAGATGAACAAATTCAGCAAAGTTGTAGGATACAAAATCAATAAATAATCTGTTGCATTTCTATACACTAATAACAAACTATCAGAAAGAGAAATTAAGAAAACAACCCCATCTACAATTCCATCAAAAAGAATAAAATATGTAGGAATAAATTTAACAGAGATGAAAGACCTGTACACTGAAAATTATAAGACATTGGTGAAACATATTAAAGCAGATACAAATAAATGGAAAGATATTCTGTGCTCATGGGTTGGAAGAATAAATGTTGTTCAAATGTCCATACTACCCAAAGCAATCTACAGATTCAATGCAATCTGTATCAAAATTCTAATGGCATTTTTCACAGAAATAGAACAAACAATCCAAAAATTTGTATGGAACCACAAAAGACCCCAAATAACCAAAGCAATCTTGAGAAAAAAGAACAAAGCTAGAGGCATCGTGCTCCTTAATTTCAAACTATACTACAAACCTACAGTAATCAAACAGTACGGTATTGGTACAAAAACAGACACACAAATCAATGGAACAGAATCGAGAGCCCGGAAATGAACCCACACATATATGGTCAATTAATTTACAATAAAGGAGCCAAGAGTATACAATGGGGAAAGGACAGTCTCTTCAAAAAACGGTGTTAGGAAAACTGGACAGACACATGCAAACGAATGAAATTGGACCACTATCTTACACCATACACAAAAATTAAATCAAAATGGATCAAAGATTTGAATGTAAGACCTGAAACCAAAAATGTCCCAGAAGAAAACATACGCAATAAGCTCCTTGATATCGATCTTGGTGATAATCTTTTGGATTTGTCGCCAAAAGCAAAGGCAACAAAAGCAAAAATAAACAAATGAGATGACATCAAACTAAAAGCCTTCTGCACAGTAAAGAAAACCATTAACAAGATAAAAAGGCAACCTATCAAATGGAGAAAAATATTTGCAGATAATATATCTGAGAAGGGATTAATATCCACAATATATAAAGAACTCATGCAACTCAATAGCAAAATCCCCAAACATTAAAAAGTGGGCAGGGGATCTGAGGAGACATTTTTCCAAAGAAGACATACAGATGGTCAACAGGTACATGGTAAGGTGCTCAACATCACTAATCATCAGGGAAGTGCAAATCAAACCACAGTGAGATATCACTTCACACATGATAGAATTCCTACTGTCAAAAAGACAAGAAATAAGTGCTGGTGCAGATGTGAAGAAAAGGGAAGCCTTGTGTACTGTTGGTGGGAGTGTAAATTGGTGCAGCCACTATAGAAAACAGTGTGCAGATTCCACAAAAAATTAAACATAGAAATACCATATGATCCAGCAATTCCACTTCTAAGCATTTATCCAAAGAAAACAAAAATGCTAGTTTGAAAAAATATATGCACTACCATGATCTTTGCAGCATTATTTATAACAGCCAAGATATGGAAACAACCTAAGTGTCCATTGATGGATGAATAGATAGAGAAGATATTGTAATAGATACAACAGAATACTACTAGCCATAAAAAAGAGTGAAATTTTGCCATTTCTGACAAGCCGGATGGACCTTGAGGGCATTATGCTAAGTGAAATAAGTCAGAGAAAGACAAATACCATATGATTTCACTTATATTTGGAATCTAAAAAACAAAACAAACAAAATGACAACAACAAAAAACCAAGCTCATAGATACAGAGAACAGATTGGTGGTTGCCAAAGGTGAGTGGGAAGGGGTAACAGCTGAGGGGAGTCAAAAGGTACAAACTCCCAGTTATAAAACAGATAAGTAATGTACAGCATGGTGACTATAGTTAATAATAGTCTATGGCATATTTGAAAGTTGCTAAGAGAGTAAATTTTAAAAGGTCTCATCACAAGAAAAAAATGTAACTATGTATGCTGATGGATGGTAACTAGACTTGTGGTGGTCACTTCACAATATATACATGTATCACATCATTATGTTATTACACCTTAAACTAATACAATGTTATACGTCAATTATATCTCGATTTTTAAAAACCCAACTTTAAAAAAAAGAATAAATAAATATTTGTTCAATGAAAAAAATTAAGAGGGTAAAATTGGAAAAGAAGCAAGGAAAAGAAAATTCACAGCCACATAACATGGATCTTTGAAGGGTTAAATAAGAGTTAAACAAACATGGGGAAAAAAAGAGACTAAACTACACTTGGCTAAGTAGTCTGCCCAAATCTCCTCCGCCAGGAAGGCTTCCCAGACAACCTGTAACTGGAGTAACCACCCTGTCTGTGAGCTCCCGGCACCCCTGTGCTTTGCCCTCATTCATCGTGCTTACAGTACTCCATAAGGTGATGGTTTGTTTATTTCTCCTATTCCCCACCTGATGGTGTGATCCTTGAGATTGCGCACTTTCTTTATTTCTGTGCCCCCGGAAACTGCCCAAAGACGGATTCAATAAATGTTGATTAAATGAATTGGAGATGGAAAAAGTAGGGAGAAAGGATATATTTTCATAAAAAGGCGACTGACTTGTAGACATGACAAAAAATTGTAGGGATAAATTCACATTCCTTTTAATAAAAAAAACCAAACAATTGCTATGTCTCCCAGGTTATGGACAAGTTAAGGCCTGTGCTGAGTTTCTTCCACTCACTTCTCCAGATGCATGTTACACCCTTCTCCACCCTGATCTGTATCAAGAGGCTGACCTGCATGAACTGTATCAACTGAATCCCTTGCCTTCTCCATCCCTGGGGCTTCTGTCAATGGGACCCCCTGGGTGGCAGGTGGGGGTTGGTTGGAGAATGAGGTTAAGACATTAATTTCCCAGGCCCCCTGCCTGCTGGTCACCAGGGATTGGCTGCATCTCTGTGTGGAAAGTTTCAGCTCTGCTCAGGCAGTCCTCTCCCTGAAGCTCCCCTCTTTGGGTTCTGGAATCTCTCCTTCCCCTGGCTTCTTGAGGCCTGAGAGGAGTATTGCCTCCCCATTTTGCTAGCCCCAGGATGGTTTGCTTTTCTAAACTCTTCCCATATCTTTGCAAGCAGTCGTTTTCTCAAGTCGCCTACTTTGAGCTGCCTTCTGATTCTTGCCAGGACCCTGACTATTCAAAGGCTACACACAATTCTGCAAAAGATCTTGAAAAAGGGACAAATTCTGTGGTTGACATTAGAGTCCTCTAGTGGTTTTTCTGTTTGTTTTTTCAACCCAGAGATATAATAATGAATATCAAGGGGATCTTTTGAGACAGTGTTAATCAGCAGAAGAGTGCTAAAAGATTTACTGAGGGCAAGGGTTAATGCGCTGGGGAATTCTACTATAAATTATAGTTAGGAAAGAGCAGAAAGCAACCTATCAGCTATAATCCAGGAAAAGCATTATTATTACCAGCTTTCCCCATAGCAATGATGCAATTTCACCTTGACATTCTAAAGAACAGTAAAATATTAAGAATCACTACAGAATAAGTTTCTCCATTATGCTATCCATATTTATATCCTATACTCCCAGTGCTTAGGACAGCACTTTGTACGTAGGAACTGAGAATTGTTTAGTGAATGAGTTAATTAGGAAGAACACTGAAAACAAAGCAGAAAATGTCATCCTACACTTGCATAAAGGGGAAGATTCCACGCTGGAAATATTAAGTAGCATTCTGGTCATTACCTACCAATAAAAACATGGCAGACCTGAAGATGCACCCAGAAAATAATAAATATTCATGATAAATAAATAAAAACGATTGGCATATAAATAGACTAAAATGATTAGACTGGTATAATAACATTAGATACCATTTGTTACCGTTCTGTTAAGTAGTTTACATATACTAGCTTCAATCCTCACATTCCTGTCCAGTGCAGGTGATCAAGGAAGGCTTCTAGGAGGAGGTGAAATCTATGTTGACTCAGAAAGAAGGAGCAGAAACCCTCCACGAAGATGAAAGGATGAAGAAAGGTCTAGGTACAATGCTACCATACACAAAATCACAGATGCAAGAGAGAAAGATGCATTTCTGGAACTTCAGATGGAACTTCAGCAATGAAGAAAGAGTGAAGATTGGGGACTAGGTAGATCTTATCCTAAAGACCACAGGGAGCCATTATTTCTATGTAGAAATGTCATTATCTAATATTTGTTGTAGGCATGTGTAGGTAGCAGCAGTATAGAGACGATTGTTGCAAAGATTAAACTAAAGAATAAAGGTAACTAATAAGTGGACTCTGCAGCACTGTTCAGACACTAGTTCTTATTTTTCTCGGCTTGTTGCTGTACTGCTGCTTGTCCCCCCTCCACACACACACACATTGTACCAGTCCGCTTTCTCAAGTCCACCTATGGCTGTGTGACTGGCTGACTGTTCACTCTGTCAGGCAGACTCCCAGTGGCGTTCAGATCAACCACATCTTTTGAAGTTTTGTATCCTTTGTCCAATGCACTCCTCTGCAGCTCTCACTGGGACAAGAGTGCCACCTCGTGTTGCATCGCTGACTGTTCACAATCCTCAACAGGCTTTCTTTTCACTTGAACTACATGCAGATGAGGCCATGGAAGCTTCCTCCCAGGAGTAATTTGGAAAAGAAAATTGTTAACAAATGTTTTCCCAAATAGGACAGAAAGGGAGCCCCAGACCTTTTCAATACAGTAGCAGTGCTAACGCCTGGGTTTAATAGATGGGTTACTACGTGCTGAAAAATGCTTAGCCTATGGCCTCTGAATTCTTGCTATTACTGTTTTTAACAGATTTATAGAGTTTTAAATAACTTATGTTTAAAAATATGACTGAAAGTATGATCTAGGAGCTGAAACAGGTTGAGTAGAAACCTACCCCGCTCTCTCTCATAAAGGCCCATACTCAATAATAAGTTCTAAGAAGAGATTCCAAGAGGTTGTTTGAAAGTACATTCCTTGATGTCTGCAAAAGAGGCTGCAAGCCTTTGCAGGCAGACCAACTATTTAAACTATTTTAAAAGAATTATTGGAGAAAGAAGTTTCCTTAAATTCCTGGAGAAGGCCCATACATGGATTCTTTCTGCCTCCTCCTCCCCACACTTCTCCACAGGCAGTTTTGCTTTACTTTTCTCCTCTTCTGCCTTCATTTTTTCTCCTATTTGTTGAAAAAAGGTTTATTTCTATTTTCGTAATCAAAGTATGAGCCAGTATACTGTCACTGTACACACATAAGGAACATGGAATGCAAATTGACATTCTGTCCAAGAAAATAAACCCTACCTTTATTCAGCACTTTCCATATACTAACTCATTTAATCCTCACAAAAGTCCACTAATATAAGCATTATTGTTCCCATTTTAAGATGGGAAACTGAAGCTCAGAGAGGATTACACAAGTTCACACATGTAGGAAGCGGTGCAGTCATTTCAAATTCACCTGTGCCCATAACCATTATGATTTATTGCCTCTAACCATAAAACTCCAAATCATAACAATATACTAGTGCTAACCACCTCTCAAGCACAACCCAAAGATAAACAAATTGTGTGTAAATGTGAAAATTGATATAAATTTGGAAATAAGGTCATCATTCAAAACTTACTGCAAAGCTAAAGTAATCAAGACAATGTAGTACTGGCATAAGAATAGACATATAAATTAATTTAATAGAAGTGAGAGTCCAGACATAAACCCATACAACTATGGTCAACAGATTTTAGGCAAGTGTGCCAAGACCACTTGGTGGGGAAAGAATAGTCTTATCGTCAAATGGTACTGGGACAAGCAAATAGCCACACGCAAAATAATGAGACTGGACCCTTACTGGGCTGGGGAAGATGAGAAGATGGCTAGAGGCTTTTTTCAGGGTAATGAAAATGTTCTAAAATTGATTGTGGTAATGGGTGCATTACTCTGTGAATATACTAAGAGCCCATGAATTGTACATTTTAAATGGGTGTTGTATAGCATATGAATTATATCTCAATAAAAACATTAAAAAAAATGTTAGTTGTATGTGATGGCCATTCAGGAGTATTTTGCCTTGAACAAAGCAGCAGAGAATCACGTGCTGATTCTGAGAGAATGTCCTAAGTCAGATGTGAATGTGAAAAACTGCAAATCTCTAAGCCTCACGTAGCTGCCCTTCAGAAATGTACTAAAGCCATTATTGGTTTCAAAAAATAGGAGAGTTAAAGAGGAAACAAAGGAAAGTTACATAAAGTAGTGAAACTGCCGCAAAGGCTACCTTGATGATATTGAAGATACAAGTTCATGTGGATAAGTCATTGCCATTGACATTTAGAGCTTACTTTCAGATTCCCTTCACTATGCGAGCAAAGGGAAAAACGAACTAATATTCTTGTGTCACAAATGAAGTATTAGTAAGCTTAGAGACTTTTCAGCTTCTTTAATCAACTTTAAAATGACAGCAACAAATAGAGTCAAGCAGTCACGGTACTTCAGGAGAAGTCCTGCTTTTGAATTAACGTTTGGAAATCACGAATGGCTAAGGAATATTGCCATTTAGGGTAGACATGTAATACCTTAATAACGAAGAATTGCCTTTGAAAAATATTCACTTTTACTTGGAGTCATTCAGGGATTCAAGGCATAAATTTCAAGGAATATTCTGAGTAGATATATAGGTCAATTTCTTTCATATATATGTACGCATATGTAATCTATATAATCTATATATACACATAATCTTATGAAGGGAACAGAAGGGATCATGAAGGGAAGGAAAAGAAGGGCTGGGGGAGATGAGGAAATTGAGGAGTGATGGCTAGAGGATGCATATATATATATTAAGATACATATATGCATATCTATTAAATGAGTTTTCTATTAAATTTTAATTGGACACTATTGCCTTTTAAATTTTAAGTATGAACTGATATTCAATTATTGATGAATTTATATACTAATCATCTTTTTCTAGATTATGCTACAATAACAAAAATCCCAGTCTCTCAGGGGCTTATAACAAGAAAGATGTTGTTATTTTACTTGCCAGCTGGGGGTTAGCTGCATGTTCCACATTCTCGTCCCTGCATGATCCAGGTGAAAAAGCAGCCTCTGTGGAACTTTGTCATTGTGGCAGAGGGCAAAGAGAGAGAGCAGAACCTAGGATGGCTCTTAGAGCTTCTCATCAGAAGTGGCACACATATCTTCTGTTTACATTCCATTGGCCAATGCATGTTGCCTGGTGATGCCTGATGTCACTGAGCTGGAAAGCACAATGTTCCTACAAGGAAGGGCACTGCTGGCCATGTGGCTAAGTCGGACATCATAGGATAGGGAATTATCAACCTCTCACAGGAAGAAGCAGCAAATATGTAAGAACAATAATCCACCACCACCACGAATCATAGACTCTGAAGGAAACCTGAAAGATCATCTCTTTCATCTCATTCAATCTCATCTGTGAATGAGATGTCAGAGGCCTAGAAAGAGAAAATAATTTACTTAGAGTTATATAACTAAGGCTCAAATCTCTGATAAAGAGGTCCCCCCTTCCAGAAGAATTTACCTTTTTGCTTACATGACCAATCTATAAATGAAGAAAGAACAATTGGGTAGGCCAACTTGGCTATGAAACTGAAGAAAAGCAGATGTCAGCAGTAACTATTTTCAACCAGAAAATTCAAATTTATGCTACTACCAATGAATATAATGTATATCCAACAGAGTAGGTAAATAGAAGAAAAATTATTTCTATTTATTTTTGGAAACACTACAAATCCGGTCTTAATTTGTTGTTTTAATGATAGATTTAAGAAAATTATGGAGAAAGAATAATGAAGATTAAACTTAAAAGTGTATCTCGTCATACCACTTTGTGAGTTGCACAAAAAATTGGAGAAATATCCTTTCAGTATTTGAAAATCATTATCTGATTCAGTAAAAAAGTCACACACAATTGACAAACAAGTGAAGTTCCAACATCAGTCTTCGGTTTTTTTCCATCTTATTTGTTAAGGTAAATGAACATATCCACCAATGTCACGTTAGAACTACACATGGTCATCGGTTGCAGCTGTAGGACAGCTACAGATATAACAGTTTGGTAAAAATCAATGAAAGAATTCTGTGAAAATCAATTGGTTATATGAAATTTACAGTAAAGAGTATTATATATTTTATTATTATTTGTAAATTGTGTGCTATGCATCCTTTATGCTAATACACTTTATAATAAACTTATGTACATATATATGCATACTATTCTTTTCAGAGAGCTCATTGTTAAATATTTCCCAGGAAGCACTAGGAATACAGAAAGCTTCTGATATTCATCAAGGGCTTTTATGTTCATACATTTAAGTACCTACAAAGTGTAAGGATCTGTTTCTAATTCTATGTCAAATACAAAGCTGTAGTCTCCTCAAGGAGTTAAAAATCCAGCAGAGGAAACAATTGGCATCAATATAACTATAATGCAAAGTAGTATGAGTAGCCAATAGGAAAGATAGTAATGAAGCAATGCTCTAGTGCACTTTTGTCAGAAACTTCAAATCTAGAATCAGGACAGATGTTTACATACATTTCTAGACACTAGAAAAGTTGTACTACAAACTAAGAATTAGTGCTTATCACAGTGCTTTGTGCATAGTAAATGATCAACATATGTTTCTTGAATTGTACTAAAGGTAAATGTGCCAGAAAAAATAAAATAAAATAAATACCTATAGAGGGAGAGAGATGGGGTTTAAGAAGAACCCACTGAGGCTTTAGGCAGAAAAGCAGCAAGGGGCATGTAAGGCAGATGATATTCCAACAGGCACACCTGGGGTAAGACAGACGGGGCAGCCAACTAGTCTGGAGGGACACATGTATGTGACATCCTCAGAAGTTCTGGGAACTGGGCTCCAGTTTGAACAGCCTCCTCAAAGAAATAGGGTTGAGGAGAGAGAAAGAGAGAGAAATCAACTTATCTAGCACCCCCATTTCAAGTTACCCTGGAAGATAAACTTCAGGCTTCTTCTCAGGGCTCTCAGTTTAATTTATGAGATTTCAGGGGGTCTTCCTGACTCTCCGCTTAGTATAGTCTCACCTCTTGCAGATACTTTTAAAACTCACAAATGGAGAATAGGATTTAAATGCAGATGGAAGGTTGAAATTCAAATTAGCTTCAGATTAAACGTAAGCAGACGGCAAATATGTGTCAATGATGGATTCTGAGATTTTTTCTGGTTTTGATAGAATGAATAGATAAAGAGGAGAAAGCTCAAAGAATCTGAAGAAGGGAAAAGATTGCAAAAAGAGAAATCTAGGAATAAGACAAAACTCTAAGTCTTCACTTCTTTGACCACAAAAAAACATTGTGGACTAAGATATGTTGTGACATAACTGCAATGATAGTTTAGATTTCGTAAAGGTCTTTTGTTTTTTATCATTTTTAAGCAGAGAAGGCAGCCTGGGAATTTAACTTAGGTGTCAAAATAAGTATTTGATTTCACTTCCTTGATTTCCACATCAGAATGATGCAACTATTGTTTTATTTTACAATGTGGCACATAGAAATAAGATGCCATAATACCTAGAGTCTACTGCATTTGAAAGATTAACTTACGTAAACAACAGAATTTCTTAACTCATTAAAATCAATAATAGGGGCCAGCCCCATGGCCTAGTGGTTGAGTTTGACACACTCTGTTTCGGCAGCCCACGTTCATGGGTTCAGATCTCAGGCACAGACCTACATCACTCGTCAGCCATGCTGTGGTAGTGACCCATATATAAAGTGGAGGAAGACTGGCACAGATGTTAGCTCAGGGATAATCTTCCTCAAGCAAAAAAAAAAAAAAAAAGAGGAAGATTGGCAACAGATGTTAGCTTGGGGTTAATCTTTCTCGGCAAAAATAAATAAATAAATAATAAAAATGGCTTTGACAGTTTAAAAAACAAAAAAGTACAGTACCATATATTAAAACATGTAGGAGGCACCCAAAGTGTATCTAGAGAAAAATTTAAAGATTTAACTGCATTTATCAGGAGTGTGGGAGGGGAAGAGCGGGAATTAAATTTATCAAGTAAGTATTTAAATTAGAGAAAGAGAAGAGAAAACCCAAAAAAGTAGCTCCAGGAAGGAAATAATAAAGTTATATCTAGAATCCGAAGAAATGTCAAAGAAACAATAAAAAGGAATAGAAAATCTGAAAGTTTATTATTTGAAAAGGGTAATAAAATAAAGTTTTTAGCAATCAAAGGAAAAAAGATAAAAGAAATCACAAAAACAATATTAGAAATGAATAAAGAGGAAATTCTTAAAAATTATAAAGTAATAGTTCAAGTTTTTGCCAATACTTTTTATATATCTTATATTTCAATAGATGGTACATTCACGTGATTCTAAATTCAAATACTCCAAGTGCATGTGGTAAAAATTCTCTCTCTCATCACATCCTCCAACTACCCAGCATCTCTCCCAAAGGCATCCTAACATTCATCATTTACTTGTGAATGCTTCCAAAGACATTTTATTCATTTACAAATTAATACAAATATGACGTCTCTTACCCCTATTCTCACACATAAAATAAATTTAACTGGTAGATTTAAAAGATTCTCTCTGACAAAATTTACAGGTATATTTCACAAAACCTTCCAGAAACAGATCATTCCTGTCTTATACAAGTTGTTTCAGATCATAGAAAACGAGGGAGTGTTATGCACGAACACCAATGTGGATTGGCTCATTCAATACCTATTCCACCTCCTTAAAACAGGCAGAAACCATGTAAAACACTGCATTTCCCAGAATCCCTCTTGCTCAGATTCCAGGTATGATTTAGGCTCTGCTGTGCAGCTAAACTCATCAAGCTTTCATTTGGAAGTGAATCATATTGGGAGGGAGGCAGGGGGCAGGATACCCAGTATGCTGCAGTGGATTGTGACAAACTCAGTGTGGTTCCTCAGCTGACAGCAGCGCCCTGACTGCAGGTGGCTTCCTGATTAGCAGAGGTGACGTGATTCTGGGGCTGGAAATAGAGAAGCTTCGGCATCCTGACTGACAGGTAACTTCCTGATTCAGTGGCTTTCTAATCATGGCAGAGATGGCAGCTTCTTAATTTTTCAAATTCTTGATTGCAGCACTGGCAGTATTACCTTGATGACCAAGTTCTGCAGTATGGATTTGGGTGTAGTTCCTGGAAATTCAGATAAAAGTCTCTTTTTCAGCTCCAGCAATGTATCTCTAAGTATGACATTTAACATCCTATATAATACATCCCTTTTCAAGCAGTGGGGAACTTCTTGTCTTAAACTGAACCCTGACTCATATACTACCCAATTTATCTTAAAACCAAAACTGAACAAGGACAATATAAGAATGGAAAAATTATATGTGAATGTCATTGATAAATATAGATGCAAAATCCTAAATAAAAAGTTAACAAATCACATCCAGCACTGAAGAGATAGAAATAGAGATGACCAAGAAGGGTTTATTCTAGGAACTCCAAAACGGTTCAACCTGAGAAAACCAATTGATATGATTCATCACACTGATAGATTAAAAGAATAACTTACTATTATTTCAACTCATTAAAAATGCATTAGACAAAGTCAGTATACTTTCATGATTATAAAAAAAATAGCAAACCAAGAATAGAAGACAATGTGTTTAACTAAAGGTCATTTTTTAAAAATCTTCCACAAACATCATACTTAATGACAAAAAACTAGAAATATTATCTTTTGAATCATAATACACAGATGCCAACTAACGCCCCTGCTTTTCAACAATATACTGGAGCTCTCAGACAATAAAATCAGAAAAGAAATAAGAATTATAAAAGTTATAGAGAAAGAAGGATTTTATCCCTATTCTTTGCCTTCAGTGTGTAGCAACAAGCCTATCACTCTTCATAAATAGAATCTATCACCCTGCCAACACCAGAACCTCCTTTTTTGGTTTGTCCAGTGGCATGAATTGCCCAAATGGCCTATTGGCTGTGTCCACTTTCAATTCAATTAAACTTTATTCTTGTTCCCTGGTGGAACAATTTATTTTAGTAAAATAAACCAGTAAAAACTAGTGTTCTGAAGACAGGATGCAAAAAACTTATAAGTAGGGCATTAGGTGTAATTTTGTCCACTACTTATAGGCGTTGCTCCCCAACTCCATGCATTCTGCCTAGGAGAAAAACTTCACCACATACTGGTTGCTTGTTCCAAGCATATAATGCATCATACAAGACAGCATGCTGACCTCTCAAGATATTGCATTCCCCTGCCTAGCACTATAAGTTAGTCTTCAGTAGTACATTCTGACAACCTATTGGGCAGGAGGTAAAGGATAAACAGTAAACCATAAAATCAGTTCCTTGGCGACAGTGCTGTGTGGGATACAGCGACTATAAATAAGACAGTCATAAACTCCATACAATAGTGGTGCTAACAAAAGCATGGCAGGCAGAGAAACTCCATCTATATCCTTTTTAGCTACCTACTCTCCGCCTACTCTACTCCAGTTTATGGCACTGTGGCAGAAAGACTCTAGGGGTGGCCCTCATGGTCCCCACCTCCTGGTATTCATGCCCTTTTATAATCCCCTCTCCTTGAGTGTGGGAAGGACCTGTTACTTGATTCTAACCAAGACTATAGTTATGGGATGTCACTTCTCTAATTACATTACATTATACGTCAAAAAGTGATGGATATCATTCTCGTGCTAACATTACGTTATAAAAGACTCCCTCTTAACTCACTGGAGCTAAAGATTCTTCTTGCAGGTAGCATTGGTATATAATTTGCAGGGCCCAGTGCAAAAGCAAAATGTGAGACCCCCTTGTTCAAAAATCATTAAGAATTTAAAAACCATACATAGCCTCGACTCCTGCAGAATGGCCATTTTATTCATGAGACTATTGAAAAAGCAATCATGTGGGCATAGAAAGAGGTTGACTGACAGTTAAAGGAATCATCATTTTGTCCATCTGATTATTAAGAGACTCTTCTATGGTAAAGGCCTTTCGATGAGCATTCATTTGGGACAATGTTCTCATATTTGGAGTCCATTAAAAGAGGTCTATCCATGTGTTTTATTTCTCAAACCCCTTGTCTCTAACATTCCATTCTTCTTCCTTCCAGTTCCATTAGCTAATGACCATGAGTGAGTGTAGATTCATGACTCAGTCCATACCTTCCATGAAAACTGGAAAATTACCTGAAGTTCTAAAAATTCCACCCATTAGGATGAATTCCTTCTTATGATCCTTAAGGGCCAGCCCCGAGTGTGGCTGTAAGGAAGTAGCAGTTCACTTCCACTCGGTACCAACAAGTCATATAGACAAATCTGTTAACCAGAGTCAAATATTTAGGTAATAAGGAGTTCCTCATGAGGGCTTAAGTGAGGTTAGGGGAGAAATGACAGTGTGGCAGAAGTAACATACTCAGAATGGGAGTCATCTGCATGTGCAAATTATTTGTGCCTCTAGATAGTCTCAGGCCCAGTTCCATATATACTACTTCCCATTTGATGATGGAATACTGCTGGACATGACCAACTTTTTGGTTATTTTTATTTGATAGCATGTTGTTCATCACAGGCAACTCTAATCAAGTAGTTATTTGGTCTCATAGTCCAGAATTTACTGTGTACCATTACGGTAATCATGCCAATTTGTCTCTATTGATTAAGTGTTTCTAATTAGCTTCTGCCAACCTAGAATCTTCTCATTCTCGCTGAAATGAAGGAAGTCCATAAGATGCTGGCATTCTCTTCACCAATGTATTTCTCAAGGACTTGGTGAAGAGATTGTCTTCTGGACCAAATTGAGGAATACAGTTAGGAGTGACAAGAGCAGAATGCATACAACAAATTAATCTAACATTTCTACCTCTCAAATCTTTTAATTCTTTTCCCTTTTTTCTTGATGGTATGTTAATTTTTTTTAGTATGAGCTATTGTCTAGATTTAAGTCAACCAAAAAAGAAAACAGTTAAAACCACTCCAAGATGTTTAAGCTAGTACATTAGAAATCAAATTTCTGATAAAGGTACTCATTTAAGTAAATTCAGTTAAATCTTAAATTATAATCTTCCTTTTTATTGGTCTAGGATGCTCAGATTCCATTATCATATGTATTGGTCAGATTTATTTTAGCTAATTTTCAGTCTATGCCCTAAGTTAAAAATATGAAAATGTCATTCCTTTTTCTTTTTTTCAACTGTTCAGGATATTTAGAAACAACACTCTCAGCCTACTCTTGGTTTTTATCTATACCAGTCAGCATTTTCAGTTGGAAACAAAAAATAACCAAGTTCAACTGACTTAAGCAAAATAGGAAATCATTAAAAGGATTAGAGACAGTGCTTTGCACCAAAAACAATGCCAAAAATCACACTATGGAAGTGGTCTAAAGAGAACCCTACTATGGCTTCCACCAATCATCAGTTGTTGCAGCCTACATTGCAAACAGAGTTGGCTCTGCATACTAAATGCCACCAATAGCATGGGTACAACTATTGCTACAAGATTTAATCTTCTTGCAATGATGTACACAGCTGTCTAGAGTTCCTCTCATTTGATGTTTTGGCTCCTAATTCCAAGTACAGAGCCAAGATCCCATATCCACATGCTAGGTGCACGGGAAACTGAGAAAGCAAGTATTTGACATTTTCACTGTTTGTAGTGGAAAGTACACTCTGCCTCCCACCACATCCATAAAATGGGAAATTCCCAAAGCACAGGCAGGCAAATTAGGTGATAAGCAGGCAAAGTGAATGACAAATGTCAACTATAATTGAAATTATATGTACTGTATGTACTCTATGATTCACAAATCTGCTACTAGAGCTTCTAAAGAAATTCTCCTGTACATACAAGACAGGAACAAGGATGTTTTTGAAACATTGTATGTAATAGCAAAAATGTGAAAAGAACTCATATGCCATTGTAGAGGATTAGATGAATAAGTTGTGATATTTTAATATCATGTCATTTTTTTTATTCAGATATTGAGAGTACTGTCAGACACAATGCTAAGCACTCTGGACAGAGACTGGGGTGGGATGGGGAAGGGGTTACAAATTTGAATTTAAAGAAGACTGCCTTTTAGAGGGTCCCATTGGAGTGGAAGAACAGACTTATAAGTATATCACTAGGACATATGTAGTGTACCAAAGGCTCAAATGGACCATGTGTATGGTGCTGTGATGGTGCAGTTAGAGGGATCTAACTGCCTGCATTAGTGTGAGAGGTATCACAGAGAAAAAGATATATATGTAAATTAGACCTTAAATACATATAAGAATATATGATGTAAAGGAGGAGAGGTGCATTCTAGGCAGCACAAATTTTATTTGTAAAATCACTAAAGTTTGTTATAGCACAATGTTTTTCTGAAAGTGCTTTTAAGGTGCTTGCTATGCTTGATATTAAACAAACAAACAAGCATACAGTACTTGGTGGCAGTATTGTGGCATGAAGAAAAACCTCCAGGAAGAAATTTTAAGTTTCATAAGAACTCATCTTCAACTTCAAACTAAAGCAAAACTTAAAGTAAACAAATATAAAAAGCACATAACACTCAAATTTTTGTCCACTTAAATCTCTGCCATAGTTATATTACATCATTGAAAAACTTTCCTACAAATAAAGCAATTATAATTTGGCTAACCAAAGATAAATAATTCATTCACAGGAAACCAATCAGTCATAAAAGTGACATGAACAAAGTGGACAACCTAGAAGAAATGGATAAGTTCTTAGAAACATACAAATTACCAAAACTGAATCATGAAGAAACAGATAATCTGAACAGACCAATTAATAGTAAGGAGATTGAATCAGTAATCAAAACCTCCTGACAAAAAAAGTCCAGGGAGAGACAGCTTCACTGGTGAATTCTACCAAACGTTTAAAGGAGGACTAATGTCAATTCTACCCAAACTCTTTCAAAAAATAGAAGAGGAAGGAGGACTTCCAAATTCATTTTATGAGGCCAGCATTACTTTGATACTAAAACTACTCACTACAAGAAAAGAAAACTACAGGCCAGTATCCCTGATGAACATAGAAGCAAAAATCTCCAACTAAATATTAGCGAATTGAATTCAACAGGACATTAAAAGGACCATACACCATGATCAAGTGGGTTTTTTTTTCCTGGAATGCAAGGAAGTTTCAACATGTGCAAATCAATCAATGTGATACACCACATTAACAAAAATGAAGGATAAAACTCATATGATCATCTCTTTTGGAGCAGAAAAAGCATTCGACAAAATTCAAGATCCATTCATGATAAAAAAAAAAAAACTATCAACAAATTAAGTATAAAGGGAACATACCTTAACATAATAAAGGTCGTATGTGACAAGCCAACAACTAATGTCATACTCAACAGTGAAAAGCTGAAAGCTTTTCCTCTAAGCTCAGGAACAAGACAAGAATGCCCACTCTCACCACTGTTATTCAACATAGTACTGGAAGTCCTGGCCAGAGCAATTAGGCACAAAAAGAAAAGTCATCCATTTTGAAAAGGAAGAAGTAAAACTGTTTCTATTTGCAGATAACATGATATTATATTTAGAAAACCCTAAAGACTTTACCAAAAAACTATTAAAACTAATTAACAAATTCAGTAGAGTTGCAGGATACATAATTAATATACAAAAATCAGATGCTTTTCTATACACTAACAACTAACTATCAGAACGAGAAATTAAGAAAACAATCCGATTTAAAATTGCATCAAAAAGAATAAAATACCTAGGAATAAATTTAAGCAAGGAGGTGAAAGATCTGTACATTGAAAACTATAAGACATTGATAAAAGAAATTGAACACACAAACAAACGAAAAGATAGTCAGTGTTCATAGACTGAAAGAATTAATATTGTTAAAATGTCCATACTACTCAAAGAAACCTGCAGATTCAATGCAATCGCTATCAAAATTCCAATGGCATTTTTCACAGAAATAGAAAAAAACTATCCTAAAATTTGTGTGAAACCATAAAAGACTCCAAATAACAAAGCAATCTTGAGAAAGAAGAACAAAGCTGCAGCCATCACACTTCCTGATTTCAAACTATATTACAAAGCTATAGTAATCAAAACAGTACGGTATTGACATAAAAACAGACACATAGATTAATGGAACAGAATAGAGATCCCAGGGATAAAACAACATAGACCCAGAAATAGACTTACATTGACATATATGATCAATTAATTTAGGGCAAAGGAGCCAAGAATATACAATGGGGAAAGGACAGTCTCTTCAATAAATGGTGTTGAGAAAAGCCACATGCAGAAGAATGAAATTGTACCTCATCTTACACCATACACAAAAATTAACTCCAAATGGATTAAAGACTTGAAGATAAGACCTGAAACCATAAAACTCTTAGATAAAACACAGAGAGTAAGTTACTTGACTGTGGTCTTGGCAATTATTTTTTTGGATTGGACACTAAAGGTAAAGGCAAAAAGAGCAAAAATAAACAAGCAGGATTATATCAAACTAAAAAGTTTCTGTACGGCAAATGAAACCATCAACAAAATGAAAAAACGACTTACAGAATGGGAGAAAATACTTGCAAATCATATGTCTGATAAGGGGCTAATATCCACAGTATATAAAGAATTCATGCAATTCAATAGCAAAACCCCAAACAATCTAATCTAAAAATGGGCAGAGGAACTGAGTAGATATTTTTCCAAAGAAGAAATGGCCAACAGCTACATGAAAAGATGCTCAACATCACTAATTAGCAAGGAAATGCGAACCAAAACCACAATGAGATATCACCTCACAACTGTTAGAATGGCTATCATCAAAAAGCCAAGAGATAAGTGTTGGCGAGGATGTGGAGAAAAGAGAATCCTTGTGCACTGTTGATGAGAATGTAATCAGTGCAGCCACCATGGGAAACAGTATGGAAGTTCCTCAAGAAATTAAAAATAGAGCTACCATATGATCTAGCAATTCCACTTTTGAGTATATAACCAAAAGAAATAAAAACAGAATATCAAAGAGATATCTGGACTCCCGTGTTCATTGCAGCATTATTCACAATAGCCAAGATATGGAAACAACCTAAGTGTCCATCAACAAACGAATGAATAAAGAAAATGTGCTATGTATATACAATGGAATATTATTCAGTCATGAGAAAGAGGGAAATCCCAACATTTGTCATAATTTAGATGGACCTTGAGGGCATTATGCTAAGTGAAAGAAGCTAGACAGAGAAAGAAAACTACCGCGTGGAATAAAAAAAACAATCAAACTCAAAGAAACAGAGTAGAAAAGTGGTTGCCCAGGGCTGAGGAGTGGGGCAAATGGAGAGAGTTTGGTAAAAGGGTATGTACTGTCAGCTATAAGATGAGTAAGGTCTGAGGATCTAATGTAAAACATGGTGACTATAGTTGATAACACTGTATTGTATGATTGAAATTTGCCAAGAGAGTAGAACTGAAATGTTCTCACCAAACAAACAAACAAACAAATAAATAAAATGTGAGGTGATGGATGCGTTAATTCACTAGATGAGGGCATCCTTTTCCAATGTAGTCACACATCAAATCACCATGACGTACACTTTAAATATCTTACAATTTTATTTATCAATTATACTTCAATAAAGCCAAATTTTTAAAATAAAATAATAATAATAAATTGAGCTACTTTCCCACCTTAAGCAATAAAAACTTTTGAAAATGTTGCCATCTAGTGGCATCAAACTTTGAAAAAAAATAATAACTCTAGTAAATCATTCAATCATGTTTCCTAGGAAAAGTTTCCTTAGCAGTTTTCAAATAAACAAATGTTACACTTGTGCCTCTGTTTTAAGAGAAGGCACTCTGGATTTAGGCTATTGGGTTTTAAAATTTGGCTTCATCGTTCACTAGTTGAATGACCACAGGTAAGTTGCTTAATCTCTCTGTAAAATGCACATAATAATAGCACCTACCTCCCAGAGTTATTAAGAAGAAGTGATGAGAAACTTCATATAAAGTTGTTTAGCACAGTATTTGGCTCATAGTATATATCCAAGAAGTAATGACTCTTATATTACTTGATGAGGAAAGAGTTACAATCTTTGGGCTGTCAGTGGGATTGCAGTTTGAGTGATATAGTACTTAAAGTTATGGCACTTTATATTGCCAATTCTGGTTAGAGTATGGATATTCAGCTATGTGCTGCATAACCACCTTTCAGTCAATGACAGACCTCATATACGATGGTAGTCCCATAAGTACATAGTACCATATAGTCTAGGTGTTTAGCAGGCTAAATACCACCTAGGTTTGAGTAAGTACTGTTGGGGAGGAAGAAATTTTTCTCTACCCTTCTAGGTTCTTCTGGCTGGTCCCAGAATTAAATTGCTTCAGACAGATTAACAGGAGAAAAACAAACAAAAATTTAATAACATGCATACATGGGAGAAACACAAGAAAAATCAAGTAACTCATCAAAATGGCCAAACCCTTCAGCTTAAATTCCATCCTCAGCTAAAGACAAAAGAAGATGTTGGGGGTGGGGAGAGCCAGGGACTTCAAAGGGAAGGAAGGTAATTCACAGATAGATGAAAATGAGCAAACATTTGCAAAAAGTGTTTCACCACACAGAAACATAAGAACACAGAGGAGAGCCCAACAACAGACTTTTCTAGATTCCTCCCTATCTACCACCTAATTCATGTTTTGCTAAGGTGATAGCTTGCTTCCTGAGACAGGTTTTTTAATCTGAATTCTTTTAGGCAGTTAAGGGGGAGGTAACAAGAAAAATTTTTGAGTCTTGTTCCTTAAAAATAATCAGTCTAAAATAATCCTCATGTTAAAGAAATACATTTTGGGGTAGCAAATTTTGTTCCCCTTCAGTACATTCTATGATGTTCACACAATGACAACAATGCATTTCTCAGAATTTATCCCCATCATTAAGTGATGCAGGACTGTAATACTAATGAATATAACACAGCGAAAGTGCTGGGAGTCACTTCTGAAATTAGGTTACAAAGAGATTATAGCTTCCATATTGCATATTCTTTCTTCTCTCTTGCTAACTCACTGTGATGGAATCCAGCTGCCCTCTGGAGGCCCACTTGGCAACAAACAGAGGGAGACTACTGGCCAACAGCCAGTGAGGAACTGAAGGCTTCAGTCCAACAGCCCATGAGGAACTAAATTCTGCCAGCAGTGAATAAGTGAGCTCAGAAGCAGATCGTCTCTCAGTTGAGGCTTCCGATGAGACTGTAGCCCCAGACAACACCTTCATTACAACACCTTCATTACAACACCTTCATTACAACAATTCTTTGAGGCAGAGGCATCTAGATAAGCCATTCCCTGGATTCCTGATCCACAGAAACTGTGAGATAACAATGTTTGGTATTTTAAGCCACTAAGTTGTGGGATAATTTGTTATACAGCAATAGATAATCAATACAGTTGCTCAGGATCCCTAAATTACAACCTATGGATCAAGTCTGGTCCAGGCCTGCCATTGTAGGGCCCTTGAGATAAGAATGGTCTTTACATTTAAGAGTTTTATATTTAATGAAAGAAAAAGAGGAATATGTAACAAAGACCCATGGCCCACAAAGCCTAAATATTAACTATCCAGCTTTTTACAGAAAAAATTGGCCAACCCCTGCAGTAAATAATATGACCAATAACTGAATCAAGATTCAAAATGATTACCTTAACTGACTAGAATAAAGAAGTAATGTAAATGAGATACAATTCAGCAGGCATTGATAAAAACTTCTGCCCTTAAGTTCAAAAATTCAATTTAGGAAATATTGGACAATGATCATGTAAAAAGGATTAGAGGATTTTAGTGGAGGCCCGGCTCACAAAAAGCTAAAATATAATCTGGATGCTTTAAAAAAAAGCTAATATAATCCAAGATTTCATTAACATAATACAAGCCCAGTTCATAGTGAAATATAACCTCAAGACTACATTAGTCAGACCACATGTAGAGTATTTTAACATGGATTATTTAAAAACTTTTAGAGACAACGGAAAAGGCTTTTGTATTTATTTCAATGCAAAAGCCTTTTAAGTTTATTTCCTTAACTAATTTCAAGACACATTTTTTAAAAATCAACATTATAGGTAGAACCCCTAGTATCCAAAGTTAGCATTTTAGCTGTATTAATTTCTCTTCACTTTTTTTTCCTTGATTCTTCTTTTGATGTCTATTTGTATTTTACAATTATTTATACGTTTCTTCCTGGGTTTTTTTTCCATGTATACCCAAAGAAGTAGAAGGGAAGGGAAAGACACCCAAGGACGTACCTGTGTTTGACTGTGGAGGTGGGAGGTGGTTGGTGTATTCAAGAGTATAGTGTGCTATGTATTTTCTATAACCTCCTGAAATTGGGTCTATCTCTGTCTACCTATGTTTGCACATGCTGTACACATCTATGCCTACAAATGTATCTCCGAGCTTTGAGGTAAAAGTCACTGCCGATCTAGAAATAAATAAAAAGCAGATAATTTTAAACTCTAATTTCACATTTATGCCTGTCATGAATTAGAAGCATAGAGACTAACAAACATGTTTCAACTTACTTGAGTTCAACATATTTTGAAGACTTGACTGGAGATATGATGTACCCAAAGATGCAATTTGCTCCATTCATTTCTTACTTACGATAAAATCTACTCTCTCCTTGCTTTTCTAGAAAGCTACCACAGTTTAACTGTATAGTCCATGACTCCTTGTTTACTACTATCCCTGAGAAATTGTTCTGAATGTGGTAAGCAGTGACTGACTCAGATGCAGTGGCTTCTTTAGCTTCCACACCAGCAGGAGGAGGACAATCAAGGAGGACTGGTGATAAAAATAGCCTTTGATGCTGAACCCTGAAAAGCAGAACTGTGGAGTCATAAGCAAATTTCCTCTTGGAAGAGTATTCTCCCTCAAAATGAGTAAACAGTGACTGCTATTTTCACACTCTGGGTGGGGGGGGGGGGATGCAGACTTTCACTAACCTGACTCAGTGGTAAAAAGACAGAAGAGAGATTAAAACAAAAGAGGAAACACACAAAGGAAAGGAGGGAATTGGAGCAATAACACTTCTGCTTATATTAAATCACTTTTTGAATGAAATTACTTAAATACTTAAGGTTAAAATTTAAATCTCGAAGCTATATTTGGGCAATGCTCATGTTTTACTTTATTTTGCTGTACAAGTCCAATGCCCTCAACAATAATCTTCATTTAATATTTAAGTCATAGATCATGATACTCTATAAAAACCTTTAACTGCTAAAGGGGTAAATGGAAATCACTATTATGTTAGGCTTCTAAATTATGAGTTCCTCCCTAAAAAAATTATTTCTTATAAATTTTAATTTGTGAGAAACTAGGAGATGCAAAAAAAAATTCTTTTAAGTTATTTTAATAACTTAGGAAAAAGGAAGAGAAAACCAGGAATGAAGTAAAACATTAAATTACCAATAAAGAAGTAGACCTGCTTATTAAAAAGGAAATTTCAAGCATATATGGCCAGGCTTTCTATTTATACATTTATTACAATGTAATTTACCAGAAATTATTCAAAGTCTTTAATATGTTTAGAAGATGACTCTTAATGCTCAATATGCTTTCACTTGACTGAAAATTGAAAAGCCACATGTCGAGAAAATATTTGTTTTGGTATGCAATATATAGTTATGTAGCTATTGCACCTTCATTTTGAATTTGAGGTTTCTTTTTTTTTTCCTGGAAGATTGGCCCTGGGCTGACATCTGTTGCCAATCTTTCTCTTTTCTTTTTTTTCTCCCCAAAGCCCCAGGACATAGTTGTACATCCTAGTTGTAGGTCCTTCTGGTTCCTCTATGTGGGATGCTGCCAGAGCATGGCTTGAGGAGTGGTGTATAGGTCCCAGCCCAGAACCCAAACCAATGAACCTGGGCCACCGAAGCGGAGCCTGTGAGCTTAACCGCTATGCCACCAGACCAGCCCCTGAATTTGAGTTTTCTCTGTTACCATGTATTGACCATAACAGATTCATAGGTCAGTTAGAAATGAAAATGCCTCTAAAATTGGTATGGCTTAATATTTATAATTATCATTAAATATGCTATTATTTATAGTATTAAATATCATTATTATAGTAAAACTTTATACTCATATAATGCATTCCTTTATTTTTCTTCTGATTTTTATGAAGTAAACAAACAAAATGACAGTAAAAGAAAAGAAATATTGTTGACATGCTCCCTAACACAGTCACTGTTTCTTTCCCTTGTTCCCTTATTTTTGTGCCCATATTCACGTATATTTTAAATTATTGCTTTCTTGATAGACAAAATGTTCTGCTTTAACTTTTTCACTTAAAATTATATCAAAACTGTTTTTCTACTTGCTGCACAGGTTCATAACTACCATCTTAATGTGTAGATACACAAAGACTATGAAATGATGTAGTGTATCACCTGTGGAAGGCCAGGTGACTAGTCATGTCCACAAGGTGCCACTTACCTGAGTAAATTATTCAGTCTCCTCATTTACAGACTAGGACACCTAATTTGTTCCCTGTCCCCAAATTGATTGAACATGGGGATATCAATTCATTCTAACAAACCTCCAGGAGACTGACATATGATGAAACTAAAATAGCAATTTATCAATTTACAGTGAGAAGTAAAGAGGTAAAGATACGAGCCTACCTCCCTGTGTTTGCTTTAACCTGACTATCACATTCTCTCCCTCTAGGTAAGCTACATGAAATGTCTAATGATAGGGAGGTTGCCTGATTAGAATGGACTTCAAACAAATGAGTCCCTAATGTAATTTGAATGCCTGTACCCATAATAGCTTTAAGCACTTCTAAGCAAGATAATAAGGTCCTAATCAGTGTTGGGTGGGCAGACCTGTTTTGTCTTCAAGACCTCCTTTTTTTGTTGTTTCCATTGCTGAGCAACCCTATCCTCAATTGACACATCCTTTCAACAAATGTGCCAATAAATTCACTCTAGTTACAGATATCTACTTTGGGCCTGGGAGCCATTCTCCTTCTTCTGCACTGATCCCTTATGCTTTGATCTCATTGCCTCCCTTTTGCAAAAACATTATTTTTCTTAAATCTTAGTTATTGAGAAATACCTCACTATTGTCCCCATGAACCCCAAATACCCCTTACAAATGGAAGTATAAGATTCTATTGAGTTCCCACACCATAATTTAAACAATTCTCTGTTGTTGGCCATTTGTATTTTGCTCTTCCTCACCCTGTGAAACCACAATGCAGGTCATTTTTTCTTCTTTGGAATTTTTCACAAGATTAATTCCTATGAGTATTAGAGAATCAAGGGAGAAGAAATTGTATAACTTTTTATATTTACTGCCTAGTAACTTCACAAAATGGTTTGAGCCATTTACGATGATACCAGCAAAAAATAACAATTTGAAGATACCTTGCTATCGGACATTTTAATTTCTCTGAAATTTTTAGTATCTTAACAGGAATAAAATTATAATATTTTGCTATTTAAAACTGCATTCACTACTGAAACTGGTCAATTTTTCCATGTCTAATTATTAATTTTTTCTTGTTAAATGAATCAAATGATATTCTTTGTTTGTTTTTTTGAGAACTTGGTATTTAGCTTATGGTTTTGTATGAACGCACACGATAAGAGATATGGCTTCTGTCAGCATAGAGGCTAATATTTTCCCAATTAGTTGTTTTAATTTAGAATATCCAGTTATGCTCCTCCATGTTTTATAAACCTCTTCAAATCATATTCAGAACATTTAATATATTTTAATCTTTACTTTATTGATAAAATCTTCCTCATTCACCTCCCCATTATTTCAAAATACCTGATTTGTCACCTGTTAAAATAAATGATTACATGTAGCTAGTTTTCCTCTCCAGTACTGCTTAGGAGACTTATCAACACTCCTTAATAATGAACAAATCCCTGCTGCCTCACAATCCACCAGATGCTACATAGTGTTGCCTCTGAGAGAAGCAGCTCAATTGCAAATCAATGTCCAAAAGCAAAACTTCCTCCTTTGTGAATTTTCACTGAGGCTCATATTCAAACCTTCTGTCTGTTTTCTTTGTTCATTATGTTTTAATACATATGACCTGTGTCTCACAATTGAAGTCGCACAGGCCTCAATTTCAGTTGCTCCAGAGCATTACTGCCTATCTTTTCGAAGTACTTTCCACAAGACCCCCAAAAATGACTTATTTAGACGGGGTCTTCCCAGGCTTCTTTTTTGGAATACATATCATATCATAATATATTTCTTATATCATTTTATATTATATATTACATTTTCAGTCATTTAAATTATTCTGCATTTTGATTTGCATCTCAGTAGTCTAAAAGTATCTTAAAACTAATAATTATACATATTGAAATATGTTAAAGATAATATTCTTAAAAGTATGGTAAATTCTCTCTATTACTTACATCAGGTCTCAAACTCTACACTTAGAAAAATGGAGGGAGAGTGAAAAGAACAGAGGGAACAAGAGAGAATGAGAATAGAACTTACAGTCATACAACTTTTTATAGCATATAAATAAAAAACATAAACTGTATTACTTATATTATTTTAAATGACTGCTGTTTCACTTCCCAACCCTTGTATTCCAAAATTCTAAAAACAAGAATGTATAGATTTATATAGATACTGCCCAGGGCAACAAAAAGTGACTTTCAGCTATGCAAAGACAAGTCTTTTCCTGTTAGTCTGGTCTCTTCTGTTTCACAAAACTCTTATGTATATCTCTAGATTGTCACAATGTTCTTCAGTGACATAGTACATGTATGGGGAAATGGAAAGTGAAACAAAATTTACAAGAACTGAAGACCCTTGATTAATGGCTCTGAAATACTTAAGGCACTTTTGGGTGAGAACAACTAGAATTGTAAGAGGAAGATATTGTTACGATTTTTCACTCAGTGTAATATGAGTACAAATGGGGGATGGGGACGGGGTGAAGAAAGAAGAGGAATGTTATGATGCTTACGCTACTCCTGGGTAAGCCCCATGACCATGTTTAAACGATCTCTGGTATTCACTCAATGTAGTCAAATCACTTTAGAGGACAATGATTTTTAAGTCTTTACCACCCTCAACAAACATACTTGAAGGTGGAATTTCACACTTAGAGATTAACAACAAAGTTTTCCAGTTAAGACACTTGGGTCAACAGAGGCTTTGCTTGCAACAAAAGGTAATATTTGCCTTGTGAACACAGAACCAATAGAAAGTATTAAAATTATAGATTGTCACAGTTGATTTTAATATTTTGGATTTAACAGGAACTCTAAAACCCTACTTGAAAAAAAGTTTTCAAAAGAGGAGTCTATGAAAAAATATATACATATATAAAGAGCTTTGGGGGGCTGGTCTTGTGGCTAAGTGGTTAAGTTCATGCGTTCCACTTTGGCAGCCTGAGGTTTACTGGTTCAGATCCTGGGCACGGAGCTACTCACCACTCATCAAGCCATGCTGTGGCAGTGTCCCACAGACAAAATATAGGAAGACTGACACAGATGTTAGCCCAGAGCCAATTTTCCTTATCCCCCCCCCAAAAAAGAGCTTTGGTAAGGAGATGTCACTTAAATTCTTAAAAACTGTGATTTGCCCCTAAATATCCTGTAGGAAGTAATGTTTTTAAAAATCTATTTCTGCTTTAAAAATGTAAAATCTTAATAGCCATACCATAAAATTATCTGAAAAAGATACTCTCTGCCTCTTTAAATGTATATGACCTTCGGTTAAAGAAAACACAATTTCAACCTTTACATTTTATGCACTATTGAATTTTCCTATTAATGTTTCATCATTCCTCTTTCTATATGTTCTAACTTCAAGCTGAAGGTTGAAGTGGAAGACACAGAGTAAAAGTTGCACAAACTGTTGCCAATCTAATCTCCTTAAAAAAGTATTTTCAACAATGAATCCCTATTCCCAGCCACCTCCAGTCTAAACTACTTCTCAGTGTCCTAGAGTTTCCATAATCTGGACCTAACTTTTCTACTTTATTCCCAATAATTCTGAGTGCTCTTCTCCTCCTCTGGTTGGGCCTGTTAAATTATTCATTCAATAAATATTTTTTGAGTTCTTAGCAGGGGGCAGGCACCGAACCACAATGTAATGGTGGCACAGCCTCCAGAATTAGACAAACCAAGTTAAAATACAGGTTCTACCACTTACTGTGAGGTTCCTTAACCCCCATTTTGCCTCTGTTTCCTTAGCTGTCAAAAGGGGATAACATTGTATCATAAGTTTATTGTAAAGATTAAAAGAAATAACACATGTCAAGTGCATAAAACAGTTCCTGGCACATAGTAAGCCCTCTACAAACATTAGGTGTTGTTATTGGGGAGCTTACAGTGTTCAAGAAAAAGAAAATTGGGTAACTGGTATTCCAGGGGAAGTACAGAGGCTAGGGCAGGGCCAAAGAAGGCAACTACATTGTCAGGCAAGGTTTCCCAGAGGAAGTGACATTGAAGTTAAGTCCTGAAATATAAGTTGAAGTCTGTTTAGTGATAGGAGAAAAGAGTGGTCTAGGCAAGGAGAGCTATATGTGAAAAGGCCCAGGAACGCATTAACACGGTACTTTGGAGAAACTGAATGAAATTCAGTAGACTTGAGGAATGAGAGATGAGGCCAGAGAACTAGGACACGATCCAGGTCAAAAGATTGTTTAAGAGAGTTTCAACTTTATACCACTAGTAATGAGCAGTACTTTGAGGATTTTAAGAAGAAAGTCAATCTGACCGTATTTGAATTTAAAAATATGTGGCTGAAGAGTGGAGAATAGATTGGAGGAGGAAATGGAGAACAGGATCATCTCTTGTGTCATACAATCACGACATGCTCTACCACCTATCAAAGACCACATAAATACTATAGTCTTTGGAAAGCTTTTCTTTGTCGCTTGAGCTCTCATTGATCACTTTCTTCCTTCTAAATGTCAATAGCACTTTTTTTCACTCTAACAATACATCTTTAATCCATAACCTCACCGCAAAGCTAGTATCTGAGGGGAGGAAGGCTGAGAGGAGGATTAACCATCCGGCTTTTCAAGTACAGCTCCAAGAAAGATTCTCACAAGCTATACAGGTGTTGCAGCTTGGATTCCAAGAAAGTAGACTCTAAGACAGAGTTTAGTGTACAGGGAGTACTCATGGGATTGGCATCTGTGAAAGAAAGGGAAAGGAAGCAGGAGTGAGGAAAGGGAGAAGTCAAGTAACAGCCCCAGCCAAACCCACTGGAAACTTTGGACGTAGAATGGTCTTTCAGATGGTGAGGTTTTTCTACCCTACATCAATCAGCTATTGGGTATGGGATTTCTCATGTGGATCTCTGCAACTGAGGCAATCTCCGAAGGTGCTGAAAGCTTAAGGTTGTCTGCAGATAGCCCCTTCAGCAGCTGAGGCCTCAGTCCTTCATTGAAAGGAAGCCAGATGGTGTATCACAGTGTCATCATACTGGAATAAGATAGCTTGGACTGCTCCTCCAAGAAACTTGAACAAACTCATTACAAATCTTCATCAGACTTCCTGCATAGCCACCTAATCAGACCTCCTATAGCTATGACTTCCTTCTCAGAAGCAGGATGAATTTCCAGTGTAGATAGACAAGTAGAGAGGAGGACAGCAGAAAAGAAGAAAAAAGAAGCAATAGCAGCTGCTGAGTTTGTACTGAGATAGAACATTTTTGGAGAACAAGTCCAGGCATATATGTTATATAAGCACCTGCTGTTAGAGGGCTATTATCATCAACTAACTAGAGACACACAACGCTGTGAACTCCTGGAGTCCTTAGACATTGAACTTCACCTGAGCCTAGCGTTCCCACAGGCCAAAGAACAACTACTTGACTTGATGCTCTCATTCTGGAGTATGTATATATAAAATCTGGCCTATTAAATGGCATTCTTGAAACAAGAAGCAGATAATAACTGTAAATCAAGAGTTGAATACATCATCTATTTTGCATTTGTGGCTCAAATTTACAAAAAAGGGAATGTACTCCACTCTTAGAAGATTTCTATGCCCTTTGGAATTCCATAGATGAAATATCTGTGGCAAACTCTCAGCCCTCTTTGCCTCTTTGCTGGAGACCTGGTACTCTTTAAGAGAAGAATGAGAAACCCCAATTCTGCCAGGAATTATTGCAACTGCAAAGCTGAACTGGTATGAGACTGTCCATCCCCAAGGCCTTAGACCAACTCAGAGGGAGCATGAAATCAAATCCACATTCAAGGAATGTTATCAGGGAAACGGTCTTGCAGACACGCTTGGAGCAATTTAAGTATTTGGTGATACTCTTCAGGCATTGCAACACTCAGGTGTTCTCTTGATTCTCCATGATCTAGGTATGTTAAAAAATTTAGCTTCGTATGATTTCCAGAGTTTTGTGGCCCTAGGACTACTATGCCATCTTTACCTCTGAGGAAACTCAAGTAAAAGAATTTTTGAGAGCTTTGGGTTTGAATGTCTGTGCCGGATTGTGTTATGTGAATTTAGCTAATGCCAAAAACTACATTTCCAAAAATTCCCTTCCCTCTATAGTACTAGGTTAGAGTTGACCCAAAGAGGAACTGCACAAGATTTGGAAGGCAAAAGTAAAGTAAAAGCCATAATTCTCATAAGTTCATTGTGGTTAGACATGGTGCAAACTGACACAGAATGTAAGCAGGTCCTAGCTTGTCCTCCCCTGCATTTGGTCATCTTCCCAGCTGCTGGTCCTGCTGGCCAACAGTGACCCTAGGCCCTCCACCAGGTACTTGGCTATGGACCCACAGAGGCAGTAGCAACATGAAGGCAAAAATTTCCCAGAGACAGTAGCTTCCATAGACCTCACCACAAGCTCCCCCTTCGCCATTGCACGTCGGTAGCCTGAAGTACTTGGCTTCCTGCTTCTCCCAGCAAGCTTGGACTTGTCCACCGGGCAGGTATTTAGAAACTACTGATTAGTGATGGTTCCTCTGAATCTCTGACTTCCCTCTTCCAGACTTTCATTTCCACAGCTCCTTGCACATTTAATAAATCTCTTATTCCCATAAATTTTATAGCGGCTCTATTATCCTGTCAGAATCCTGAATGATACCCTTTCCAGCCAAATAAGTTAGAGGAACCAGATAAGATATCATTGGTCTACAAATGGTATTTCCCTTGCAAGGAAGAAAGAGCTTTCTCACCTTAATCTCAATCATACGCAGCCATCCATCTCCTCCTGTCATCATTAAAAGAGCTCTCCATCATCTCCATGGAGGAATCCTTGCCATAAGGGTGCCTCAAGTGGAGGTGAACTTTGCCTGTGCACATATTTCTAGAGAAAGCTGTCTATGGCAATAATTAGTTACATAATATATGAGACTGGACATGTACACCATAAATACTGTCTTTAAGGTCTAGATATACTCACTTGAGAGGGCTTAAAACTCCCCTATGACCTGATGTTCTTAACAAGGGACAGCATAAATGACAACAGAACTAAGCACATATCAGGTGCAGTGTGTCATATTCTTCTGGGGAGTCAAATTCCACATCATGTATTCACCAGGTACAAACAGGGCAAAATGAATCTAGGAATTTTTTGACAGGCAAGGTTATTCATGTCTGAGGGTCTTTGCTCAAAGACTGACATGGCCCTACAACCACAGCTAGAAGCGACAGACTTCATTGGGAGTGATAAGAGGCAAACCCTTGGGCCAAGCAGCATCTGCAGGAGCTCGAGAATTACTGAAAGGGGCCCCAAAAAGTCAAGATGCTGCTTCACGAAAGTGAAGCCCAGGCAAATGGTTACCTGGTGGAAACTGAGGTTCACTCAAGATCTTAAACATGGCCCATGAGGATGTCTGGTAATCCTTTTTCTGACACAGCATTCTGATGCATACCACTGCTTGCAAGATTTGCATCTAGAATCAAAGCAGGCTCAGGAGGCCCTAGGAAAAATTATACCTTGATCTCTCAGAGCTCATTAAGAAACTTATCATGGTTTGTCATAGCCCTTTTCCATCTCCATACACTACCTGATAATTTAGAATGAGGCCATGTATTGCAATTAGTCTTGTGTTTCTAGAGTGCATCCCTCAGATCCTTCCATGTCTGAATTCACCCCCTCCTAATCACTATCCACAAATAAGGGTTAAAAAGAATGATCGATTGGAAGCAAAAAGAAAACTTCCCATGGCTACATATCAAATAAACCATCACCGTCTTACAACTGAGAAGTTGGTCTGTAACAATCTTTACACACCCCTTCTTCAGCAAATATGGATTTCATGTCTGCTGCTTTCCTTCATGCCTAGCATCACCATAATCTTTGTCATGTCAGTTCCCAGAAAAAACCCAAAACAACCCAAAGGAACTATGGACATCTCCTGATAGAAGTCTGGCTTCTTCGGTTTTCATACCCACCATCACTTAGGCCCTGCAGCATGTGAGTCTTCAGTTTCTGCAGCCAGCACTGTCCAGACCTTCCAACATGTGGGTTGCCAATTTCTACATCTATGACCATTCTGGTCAAATTCTCTGACCACTTCCCACTATCTGTCCCTCCTCAAAAAAATTCACCATACCTTTCACCCATGCTTCCATTATATGACAGATTGTATGGTCATTCATCCTTTACTTCACCATTATCACCATAACACTTTCCATTTCCTTTCTTCAGATCGGTCCTCACTCTTTCCTGGAATTCTAGACCTTAGTAAAAAGCCCAATACAACAGCCAGAGCTTATCCACAACACACTCCTTTATCCTTAGAAATTTCTCTGAGTTCTCACTTTACTCCCTTGCTTTAATTGAAATCTGGCTCTCGCCTGAAGGCACTGAGTGCCCTAGGCCCCTCTCTAGTGCATGTTTGACGGCAGATAAATGAGGGAGTTCTTGTCTAATGGCTTCCATTTTTTTAGTAAAATAGGAGATAACACCATCTTCTAAAAGTGTTCAAGGATGGCGGTAGAGGTCAGAGATTTGAGGAAATTGTCACACTTCATTTCTAATTCATCAGGAACTCCTATTAACTCTGATTTCAAAATATATCTTGGATCCAACCACTTCCAGCCACCTCCACCACCAACACAGTAGTCTAAGCTAGCATTATATCTTGCCTGAATATACAAAATCAGCCTTCTGGCTGGTCTCCCTACATCCTTTTGGCCTCCTCGACGTGAGCAACTAGGACTAGGATGATCTTTTCAAAAGACAAATCATAGCACTCTCTGGCTTAACATACTTCAATGGCACCCTATCTTTTATTGGGTAAAGACAGAAATCCTCACAATGGCCCTCTATGGTCAGCCTTTACCTGCTTCTTAGATTCATCTGGCAACATGCTTTTAATAGCTTTCTGACACAAATGACAACAATAGCCTTCTTTCAACTACTCGAATCCACCATGGTTCCTTTTACCAAAGGAACTTAGGATGGATATACTTCATCCCTTCTTTACCTAGGTAACTCCTGTCTTCCCTTAAGATCTCAGATCAATCATAATTTCCCAGGAAAGCACTATTATACTGTTTTATAGTACCATGTACTTCTTCTTTAAAGCACTTAACATAGTTATAGTTTTCCATTAATTATAGTTATATTACTATATTTACATTTGTTTATGTGGGATAGCTATATTATTATATTGTATTTAGCAATAATTTCCATTAAATAATCTTTGGATTAATATATAATATCTTTCCCCCACTTAGCTTGTAAGCTCAGTAACAGCGGGGACCATTCCTATTTTTGCTCACCATTGTATCCCCAAGTTCTAGCCCAGTGCCAAATACATACAGGGTAGGCACTCAATAGGTATCTGTTAAATAAGTGAAAGCTTAAGTTGACAGTCCTGAACACTAAGGGAAACAATACAAAAAGCAGGTTCTGTGGCTCTTCTCATAATAGGCATGAACCACCCATCACTACTTTCTAGCTTGTAGGAGAACAAGATTCCTGACCCATAAAGTGGGGCCTTCCACTTCAAGGTTTACCATTCCTGCATCCCAAATTCATTTTCACTAATCCCTGTGCATATAGTGCCTTTGCAACTTAACCAACTGCCACAAAGAAGGAGCCAAAGTACAGAGTAGGGAATGACCTGGACTTCGTTGTTATTATAGCTAGCTCTGGTACTTCAACTGGTAGAGACAGCACTTAATAGAGGAAATACATATGAACAACCACTGATGAGAATCCCTTGTGTATGATCCAGTGGATTGAGTTGAGGTACTGCTCCATGACTAGAAATAGGGGTAAAGGTCTCTACAGAAATGGGGGTTGGGTCTCTACAGAATGTGAAAGTGAAGTAGTTTGAAGTGGGGATGATCATTAGAACACGCTTTTGAGAGTAAGCCAATAACCAGAAAGAGGAAACCAAACACCAAAGTCTAGTTCAAAGGACAAGAGCAGAACTGTAAATTGGGAATGGAGCCACAGTCAGAGGCCAGACGGACTACACAATGAATGAGTACAGATGATGAACCAGGGAGGCATGTACACAATAATTATAGTGAACAGATCACAGCAGGCAAATGCTGGGGGACATGGCCATATATGACTCATTTAAGGCACAGAGGTAGAACAGAACCTCTTACCAAAGAGAACTGATACCTTCCAGGGCAAGCCCTGGGAAAGTCTTCCCTTCCTAGAGAGGGCAAGCCTGGGTGTTTCTATAGGAGTCGGAGGGCAAATTCCCCCTAACCAGTTTCCTTAAATCAGCCGGCCTTATACTCAATAATAGTTAAGCTTCAGTAACAGGTAAGCTTCCCTGGTAAGTTACAGAAAGCTTCAGGTAATTCAGCCATCCTCACATCCAGAGCGCTGAATCTTCCAGCCTCATTGCTATCTTGCTCCTTTCTCCCACTGTATTCCTGTGTTGACACAACTCATGACCCCTGATTTGCCTTCTGGCTTTTGGCCCAACATTCATTCCTTGCATCTGATAACAGATTCAGTTTCATCGACTTGCTTTCCAGCTTTTCTCCTTGGGAAATGCTTTGTACTTATCTTTTGCCTCCTTTTGCTTCTAGCTACTCCAGATAATTAACAAACCTACCTGATATTGCCTCTGGGGTCCCTTCTTTAGCGTAAAATTGAGTGGCTGATGTCTCTACCCAATTTGTCTTAGTCCTTCTCACTCTCAGAGTAGCAAGGGCAGGACTTACAGAATATACAACTTCACATGCATTTAGTCATTATCTTTTTTTTTTTTTTTGGTTCCATTTTTTTTTTTTTTTTGAGGAAGATTAGCCCTGAGCTAACTACTGCCAATCTTCCTCTTTTTGCTGAGGAAGACTGGCCCTGAGCTAACATCCATGCCCATCTTCCTCTGCTTTATACGTGGGACGCCTACCACAGCATGGCTTTTGCCAACCAGTGCCTGGGATCCAAATCAATGAACCCTGGACCACCGAGAAGCAGAACGTGCACACTTAACCGCTGCGCCACTGGGCTGGCCCCATCATTATCTTGTAAATAACTGGCAATTCCTTGTTGTTTCCTACATGAAGGCTTTATCTCTCTAAACAAATCTTAATTTTCTTGAGGAACGGAATTGATTTTGTATGACCTCTCTGGTGCTTATAATACTGAGTACCTAGTCAATACATAGAGTTTGCAAATAATAACAAATTGTAGGTGAGGTGCAGTGTGTATGGCAATGTTTAATCCCATTCAAAGAAGCCTTCCTGAGAAGTTGAATGCTACCAGATCCCATTTAACACTTCTACAATTAAATTTAGCAAAATACTATAGTCTTAGTAAGTAAGATAGTTTTCAAAATGATGCATTCATTTGTTTTTAAAGAATGTGCAGTATATCAAATCATAGAAATTTATAATTGAAAGACCCTCAGAAATTATTTCACATAACACCCTGATGTATTACAGAGTATCTCCTTAATCTCGATGTTGATCTCTAAGCCTATGGGGACAATCATAAAAACATAACTTATTGAGGGAGGCTAAGGACAGTTTCCTCGAAAAAATGACAGTCAAGGCAAATTCTGAAGTATAGGTTTGAGTTACTGGGTGAAAAGTGGGTATACAACGTATGGTGTAGAGGCTAGGGGAGGACAGGCAGAAGTGTCTGTTGAGTTTGAGCAAGTGAAAGAAGGCTTGTGTGGCTAAAACAGAAAGGGTAAGGGGAGAGTGGCATAAGATTAGCAATAAGCAGCCAGATTTTGGAGACCTTGCTAAAGGCTATGGACCTTATCCTAAGAACAATGAGAAGCCATTGACAGGTTTTATGAGGAGCATAATATGAAAAGATTTGTGCTCTTTTTAAAAATCACTCTGGACTTTTGCTTCTGCTGAAGATGAGTAATTGGGATTAGATTTACCCTTCTTTCTGAAATAACTATAAAAAGGGATAAAATTTATAAAATAATGGCTTTCAAGACATTGGATATCAGGCAATGAAGGACATTTGTTCCCTGTCATATGGGAATAAATGAGGTAAGCTATACCATAACTCCAGCTTACTGCCTGGAGAACATTTCCAGTCTGCAATGCAGGGATGAATAACCTTGAGTTGAGGAGAAGGAGCTGGGAAGTCAAAGAGGCTGGAGTTGGAAGAGAATAGTACTAGAGAGGAGAGAACTGCACAGAGAAAGTACTCCAGAGATCTTCAGAGAGTGTCTCTTGAATATTTGGTTGAGAACTGATCAGTACATGCATGTGAGGAAACTACCCAACGCTGGGGGAAGAACCACCCAAAAGCACTGGAGGAAAGAGTATTCACAGCTCACACACAGAGTAGGACAGTACCTGTCCCCAACAGCCAGAGTGGAAAACCTCATGTTTTAGAAACATCAGACAGGATATAAGAAGGGTATTGCCTTAGTGGTGAGTAAGATTTAATCCTAGACTAAATGTTGTTCTGGTCTTGCCTAACACAGCTTAATAGCAAAATTTCTTAGAACCAGTAATAATTAATAAATCTTAAAAGCAGCCAGAGGAAAAAGATACGTGATATAAATGTGACCAAAGATAAAGATGAGAATAAATTTTTTATCAGAAGCAACTCAAGCTAGAATATAGTGAAGCAACACCCTAAAAGTACTAAAAAGAAAAAAATCAACATAGAATTCTTTACCCTTTGTAAATATCCTTCAGAAACAAAGATGAAATAAGGACTTTTTCAGACATAAAAGAAAGCTGAAAGAATTAATCACCAACACCGCATTATAAGAAATGGTAAAGGAAGTCCTTCAAGCAAAAGGAAAATAATACCAAATGAAAACCTAAATCTACATAAAGGAATGAAAAGCACCAGAAATGGTAACTACATGAGTAAATATAAAGACTTTTTCTTAGAGAGTGATGTTAGCAAGATGGTGGCATAGGAGATACCAGCCTTCACCCCTCCACATAAAATAACAATTAGATAGCTTTCCAGGAGCAAAAATAGCCCACACAGCTCAGAGTCAAATTAAAAACCTGCAGCAAAATAGTGGAGCAAGAAATGAAGACTAACTGCACAGAAAGGATTGCTGGGGAGACTGGCATAACTGAGACATCAGGAGACAGCTAGGAATGAAGAAGAAGGGTGGAGGTTATCAGTATCAACCTCGCAGCAGGTGCCACTGTGGTCCTTAGTGGCCAGCTTTGTGGAGGACCCTGGGAGCTTTTATAACTGCTAACCTCAACAGCTCCCACAATAGCTGTGGACTCAGCAGCTTTCAAAGCAAAAGACAATTTAGCATTCATCCACACAGACCCCAGGAGACTAGTCCACATGGGACATCCAGATTTTTTCCACTGAGGTAACCAACTGCCACAGCAACCAGGGACTCCCAGAGAGGGAAATGCTGCTACAGCACTCACCCCAAAGGAACCACTGTTGTACTGCCCCAGAACCAGGGCTGCCATCCTCCCCCCAACCCCACACATGTCCTGCACCCAACATTGGAGCACCTAAATATATAAAGCAAATATTAACAGATATGAAGGGAGAGATAGACAGCAATACAAAATAATAGTGGACTTTAACCTCCCACTTTCAACAGTGGATCACTCTGACAGAAAATTAATAAAGAAACATTAGACTTGACCAACACTTTAGAACAAATAGATCTAACAAATATATATAGAACATTCCATCCAACAGCAGCAGAATATACATTCTTATCAAGCACACATGCAGCATTCTCCAGGATAGATCACATGTTAGGACACAAAACAAGTCTTAACAAATTTAAGAAGACCAAAATCATATCAAGCATCTTTTCTAACCACAATGTTATGAAACAAAATCAATAACAGGAGGAAAATTGGAAAATTCACAAATGTGGAAATTAACACACTCCTGAACAACTAATGGATCAAAACAGAAATGAAAAGAGGAATCAAAAAATATTTTAAAACAAATAAAAACAGAAACACAATATACCAAAACTTATGGGATACAGCCAAAGCAGTTCTAAGAGGGAAGTTTATAATGATAAATGTCTATATTAAGGAAAAAAAGAAACTTCACAAATAACCTAACATAACTCAAGGAACTAGAAAAATAAGAACTAAGCCAACGTTAGCAGAAGAAAGAACATAACAAAGATCAGAGGAGAAATAAAGGAAATAGAAACCAAAAAACAGTTTAAAAAAGACCAACAAAACTAAGAACAATTTTTGAAAAGATAGGGGCCAACCCGGTGGTGTAGTGGTTAAGTTCATGCACTCTGCTCTGGTGGCCCAGGGTTTGTGCGTTCAGATCCTGGACACAGACCTACATATTACTCTTCAAGCCATGCTGTGGTGGCGTCCTACATACAAAATATAGGAAGACTGGCACAGATGTTAGCTCAGCAAAAATCTCTGAGTGAGACTGTAATGCTATGATAATCTTCTTCTGGCAGGAGCCAGTTCATTTTCCAGAAGCATCTGCAAACCAGGTTGAATTTTTTTCTTCCTAAATCAACTGATCATAGAGAATTCCCACTGTTGTCACAAGTGTGACTTGATAGAATGGCGGCAATATAGAAAGAGTAAGCAGCTGGTAATGTGAGTTACCTCCTTGGTTACATCATTTACTAGTGGCTTTAGGGCAAACTTTACTCCAATCTCCTATGTATCACTTCCAGTTGATGTCAGAGTGATTCTGGGTATATGCAGCTTTATAGCTTGTTAGATTAGATAAAACTAATAATGTTTGTGACATCATCCAAGACTTCAAGTCCTTAAATTCTCACGGTAAGGTGTTCAATTTCTACCAGGGCTCACAAGTCAAACCAGGAACAGTTTCTCAAAAGGAGAATAGTTAGTTATATACCATTGATCCAAAGCCTTAAGGGCCTACATTGTGATTCTCTTACTGGGGCTTGCCACAAGCTCCAAACAGCATCTTGATCTGTCATAGACTCTTTTTTTTTTAAATTGATGTACAATATCCTATTAGTTTCAGGTGTATATCATAGTGATTTGATATTTACACACATTATGAAATGATCACCACAATAAGTCTGGTTACCATTTGTCATCATACAAAGTTATTACAATCATATTGACTATATTCCCTATCCTTACATTACATTACATCCCCATGACTTATTTTATAACTGGAAGTTTGTACCTTTTAATCCCCTTCACCTATTTTACCCACACCCCCAACCCTTCCCCACTCTGGTAACCACCAGTTTGTTTCCTGAATCTATGAGCCTGAAATCATACAGTATTTGTCTTTCTTGATCTGATTTATTTTATTCAGCATAATATCCTCTAGGTCCATCCATGTTGAGTTCATTCTTTCTATGGCCGAGTAATAGTCCATTGTGTATATATATGTGTGTGTGTGTGTGTGTGTGTGTGTATACATATGTATACACCATATCTTCTTTATCTATTCATCTATCAATGGACACTTAGCTTGCTTCCATATCTTGGATATTGTAAATAATGGTGCAATGAACATAGTGGTTCATATATCTCTTTGAATTAGTGTTTTCATTTTCTTTGAATAAATACCCAGAAATACAATTGCTGGATTGTATGATAGTTCTATTTTTAATTTTGGGGGGAACCTCCATAAAGTTTTCCATAGTGGCTACACTAATTTACATTCCTACCAACAGTGTACAAGGGTTCGCTTTTCTCCACATCCTTGCCAACACTTATTTCTTGTCTTTTTTATATTACCCATTCTGACTGGTGTGAGGTAATATCTCATTGTGGTTTTGATTGGTATTTCTCTGATGATTAAAGATATTGATCATCTTTTTGTGTGCCTGTTGGCGATCTATATATCTTCTTTGGAAAGATGTTGATTCAAGTCCTCTGCCCATTTTTCAATCAAGTTGTTTGGGTTTTTTTTTTTTTGATATTAAGTTGTGTAAGTTCTTTATATAGTTTGGATATTAACCCTTTATCAGATGTATCATTTGCAAATACCTTCTGTCATTCAATAGGTTGCCTTTTTGTTTTGTTGATGGTTTCCTTCACTGTGCAAAAGGTTTCATTTTGATGCAATCCCATTTGCTTATTTTTGCTTTCGTTGCCCTTGACTGAGGAGACTGATCCAAAAAAGTATTGCTAAGACTGATATCAAAGAGCTAACTGCCTATGTTTTATTCTAGGAGTTTTATGGCTTCAGGTCTTATATTCAAGTCTTTAATCCATTTCAAATTTATTTTTGTACATAGTGTAAGATAGGGGTCCACTTTCATTATTTTGCATGTAATTGTCCAGTTTTCACAACATCATTTATTGAAGAGACTGTCTTTTTCCTATTGTATATTCTTGCCACTTTTATCATAGATTAATTGCCCACATATGCATAGGTTTATTTCTGGGCTATCTATCCTATTCCATTGATCTGTGTCTGTTTTTGTGCCAGTACCATACTGTTTGATTATGATAGCTTTGTAGTATAGTTTGAAATCAGAAAATGCAATACCTCCAGCTTTCTTGTTGTTTCTCAAGGTTGCTTTGGCTATTCAGGGTCTTTGTGGTTCCACACAAACCTCAGAATTCTTTGTTCTAGTTCTATGAAGAATGCCATTGGTATTTTGATGGAGATTGCATTGAATGTGTAGATTCTTTGGGTAGTATGGGCATTTTACCAATATTAATTATTCCAGTCTATGAGCATAGTATATCTTTCCATTTAGTTGTGTCATCTTCAGTTTCTTTCATCACTGTCTTACAGTTTTCAGAGTGTAGGTCTTCCACCTCCTTTGTTAAGTTTATTCCTAGGTATTTTATTTTTTTGATGCCAGTGTAAATAGGATTATTTTCTTAATTTCTCTTTCTGATAGCTCATTATTAGTCTATAGAAGAAATGCAACCAATTTCTGTAAATTAATTTTGTATCCTGCAACTTTTACTGAATTCATTTATTAGTTCTAAGATTTTTTTTTGGCAGAATCTTTAGGGTTTTCTATACATAGTATCATGACATCTGCAAATAGTGGCAGTTCTACTTTTTCCTTTCTTATTTTGGATGGCTTTTTGATTCAAGGCAACTGCAATAAAGCTAATATTGCAATAAAATGAGTCACACAAATATTGCAACATCTGCTAAGTGCAATAAAGCAAAGTACAATAAAATGAGGTATGCCCATATCTCTTTTTCTTTTTCTTGCCTAATTGCTTATGATACTATGTTGAATAAAAGTGGTGAGAGTGGGCATGCCTGTCTTGTTCCTGGTCCTAAAGGAAAAGCTTTCAGTTTTTCACCAGTGAGTGTGATGTTAGCTGCACATTTATCACATATTGCCTTTATTATGTTGAGGTATGTTCCTTTTACATCCATTTCATTGAGTTTTTATCATAAATGGATGCTGAATTTTGTCAAATGCTTTTTCTGTATATATTGAGATAATATGATTTTTATCCTTTGTTTTGTTAATATGGTGTATAACATTGATTGATTTGTGGTGTTGAACCATCCTTGCATCCCTGCAATAAATCTCATTTGATCATGGTGTAAGACTCTTTTAATGTATTGTTGAATTTCGTTTGCTGTTATTTTGTTGGGGACTTTTGCATCTATGTTCATCAGGGATTGCCATAGACTCTTAATCACTTGTCATGCAGCTAAACGACAATCACTCATGCTACAGCCTAGACCAGCTAGAAAGTTCTCTTGCTTTGAGGACCTTTCGAACTTGCTAATTTTCATTAAATAGACTGGAGCAGCACATCCAAATGTAGTATATGCTACTTATAAAATCCAAAGAAGCTCATCAAGTGCTTTATCTCTTTTTTAGTGATACGGGAAAAAGGTACAGCACTTTTCCTATTGCATTGGAGGGAATATCATGAGATGCTTGAGACCACCTGATCCCCAGAAATTTCAGTAAGGTCACAGTTACCTGGATTTTCATTGGAGTTTATTATCCAGTCTCTGAAATCTATTCACCCAGTTCTATGAGAATATCATCAAAGTAGTTGGCCAGTCTGATGTTATACAGCATTATGAGATGGTGAGATGGTAATGGTCTCTGCAGACTAGATTGTAACCCAGAGCTGGAGAGCTGAAAAAGATCAATGAAAATATATTTGTGTTCCTACAAGGTAAAAGCAAACACCTTCTGGAGTTCTCACTGAGATGGAGAGAAAAAGCAATTGTCAGATTAATAGCCATATTCTAACTGCTAGAGGCTGTGTTGATTTCCCTTATTAAAGAGACCATATCTGGAGTAGCAGCTGTAACTAGAGTCAGTACCTGATTACATTTACTGTAATCTACTGTTATCTCCAAGACTCATCTGTTTCTACCTAGGCAAGAGAGGATAGACAAATGTGAATAGACAGGAATCACTGCTACTGCGTCTTTCAAGTCTTTTATGGTAGCACTAATTCTGCAAATTCCCAAGGAATGCAGCTTTACTAATTTTGTAGGGAACTAGTTTCAGAAGCTTTCATCTGGCCCTTCCTGCCACAAATGCCCTCATTTCAAAGTTAGGAAGGTAACGTAGGTATTCCTACAATGTCATATATGTCCATAAAAGCACTGGACAAATAACAAGACAAGGGGTTTATGAACCATCATGAGGCAGTCCCAGGCCGAGACTCCATTTAGCACCTGACTTCCATAAGCAGCCATACTAATTGGTGGATCATAGTGGCATTCCAAGTCCTGGAGATTCAAGTATGCTAAGAGTCAGTGTCCAGTAATTTCTGGGTATTTCCCTTTTCCCAATGCACAGGTATCATACTGATCACAACAAATTACCCCCAAATTCAGTGGTTTACACAATTATTTATTCTTGCTCACATCTGTGGGTCAGTTGCTGTAGTCTAGAATAAATAGATTGGAGCAGCATACACAAATGCCATATATTATCTTCAAAAATCTAAGGAGGTCCACTGGGTGTTGCCCTTCTTTTTTAATGGTAGGGGGTGAAAGACCGTGCTTGGGTGGCTCTGCTGATCTCAGCTGGCCTTATTCATTTATCTGCAGTGTAGCTGAGGGTACCTCTGCTCCATGCTGCAAGTTTGCTGGTGTGGGCCTGCTCCACTCTTTTTTTCCTTGGATCAGTGAAATAGCTGGGATGTGTTCTCAAGACAGTGACAGAGAAGCAAGAAGTCAGGCATACATGTGCAAATACTTGCCTAGGCTCAGAACTGGCACAATGTTACTTTCATTACATGAAAATGGCCAAAGCAAGTCATACCACTGAGCCCAAAGTGAGGGGGCAGGAACTATACTCTGGTTATGGTAAGGACATGGCAAGGGTGTGGATGGAGATAGGGTGAAAAAAGTGGGACCAAGCATTAGCAAATGTCCATGAGTTGCTTATGGAAAGGAGAAAGATTCACAACATGTACCTGTGATGCATGTATCTTCCACATGTGACACCTTCTTGGGCTTCTTAAGGACTGTGAAATGACTCAGGACTGGAGACGAGGTAAGAAGCTGCGATTTTCAGTATGTTTTAAGTTATATCAAGGCCACCATTTTGCACAATTCAAGGGTGCACCATTCTCATCACAGTGAGTCTTGTGCTCCAGAAGACACTGTCTACATAGACTATAACGTAAATGTTGCTAAGGGCTATGTACAGTGTGGCAACCCCGATTATTCCTGTGAGCTGCCTATCTATTTAAGTCCTATGGAACTTCACGGTCAATTTGCTATTACAAAAGATCCTTTCACTTTGAATACCATTGTAGTCTTACAGTTATGGCAATCACAGCTACCTTGCCTCTGTTGCTTATATGCTATAACTTGGTCTGTGCTACTGTGGGATAAAATCATTTCTATTAAAATCAGAGAACCTCTTTCAATAGCATTTTTTCCCCATTTTATTACTAGTCTTTAGATGATGGAAACTAGAGCGCTGACCTTTTTAAGACTGCTGATACTTCTGTCACTATTTTCTCAATATCTTGGTGGAGGGAGTATCCTCCGGGGCCTTCTGAGAGACAATGGAGAGTAGGAGAAAAAGTGAACATTATAAATCCACTGAAGTTTTCCTTTCTCCTTAAATATTTCTCTTCCTTCTTCTGCATTTTGCTAAGGAACTTCCGACGTCTCAAATCCACTGAACATTGTCCACCATTGAAAATATATTTCAGTCACTCAAGCAAACAAATGATTATAACCACTCCAAAATAATTTTAAACACATTGAATTGAGAATCCTATGTCAACAAATTTGACTCTATCAAAAATCGTGTTCTTTGCTTCTCCATCTTTATACATAGTCCCAGTTTTCTGGAGGTGAAAATTAGCAAAATCTTGTCCCTGTCATGTGACAGAGCTTCTCTTAATGGAGCATGACTCTAGTTATAGATCTGGACTGGATATAAGAAGTGGCAGAGGTGAGGCATGAGGTAGCTTCCTCAAGTGAGGTTGCTCCAGGGATTTCAGGCAGGGAAAGGACAGCCTCAACATAAAGGGAAGAGGGGCTGCTGGCAAGGGGGATTCAGTGAGTCTTAACGTTTTGTGGATCCCAGTTATCTGAATTAATCCAAATGCTCTTTGGGTCTCACTATATCCCCAGTAGTCCCTGATTTTTACATATAAGCTCCAGAAATCCTATAAAATCAGGTTCCATTGTAACTCTGCAACTTGGAAGATCAGACTCTATATCTTATTTTCAGATATGGTTGCTCTGGACCTACAGATGCAAGAGTTTATTTTAGGGCAATTACAGAAGCTCCCTGAATCTCTAATCATGCCTGGAGCCTGGAATTTTAAATCCTGGTTTGTCATTGTCTTTATTTAAGGTTTTTTGGTACAGTTAAAAGCAGATGGCCCACCCCACAAACCTTGTATTACTCATTCTCCCTTTTATAGTAATATAGTTTGCAAGTCTTGCCTTCAGTAGGCACTTCATTCCAGGCAATCACAGGTGATCACTTAAGTAACAGATTTTCTGGGTCCCATCAACTGATGCTAGTATTCTTGCTTCCTTAAAAACCCACCTAGGTCAGAAAATCCATCACAGGTTCCCATTTTCTTGAGAGGATGTCGTCTATAGCCGTTGATGGTACTACTCTATTGGTCAGAATTAAGTTGAAGAGAGTAGAATATACTGTAGTTTCAGCAGAAAGGAGTATATTAGTGGACATTAAATGGCTTACAGAATTATTTTGGTGGACAGATGAAGTGAATTTTAAGTGAACTTCCAGAATTAATACCTAAAGCATCACATCACATTAGGGCTACCAGGGGAGCTACTGCTCCTGCCAAGATCAGGAAGGTGCCTGCCAAGTTTAAATCATAACTAAAGCATCTGGCTCCAAAACCATTCTACCTCTGTTGCTAAAGCTTTTGGGTGAAAAATCACACCATCTTGGTTATGATCAGATAACTTCCTGCCAAATCTTCGAGTTTCAGAAGCGTCTGCCAAAATTTGTACCGGCAAAATGCATGTCCACATTCCATCTTTCTCTCTACTCAGTTCTGATGTCAAGTCTTTTGTGATTTGTACATATCTGATTGGAGGAACCTCCATCAGATCTGAACCCCTATTTGCAAGGCAGGCTGGGTAAAGTAGTTTTCAGTTATTCAATATCTTCTGTACAGAAAGACATACTAGAAGGAAGTTAGGCATTTCTATTCCTCTGCTTGGAATGCTTGTCCCCCCAAGTACTTGCACGCTTCTCTCTTGTCCCTCCATTGGTTCTTTGTTCAGCTGTCACTTTTAGAGTACAGCTTCTCCTAACTTTATCTTGTGGTAGATTACAAGTCTTTTCCTCATTTAGCCCTATCTTCCTTTTCTTTTTTATTTTTCTTCATGTTTTACTCTCCGACTGGAATAGCTAAATGTGGGCAGGAATTTGGTTTATTTTGTCAACAGCTGGGACCCCACCAACTAAGCAAATAAATATTCATTAAATGAATAAATGAACGGTGAGCCAGCAAATTCACTAGATCCATTGCGGGTATCTTTGGTCATGTGGAATGTTTCTGTTTGGTGTAGTGAAATTTATCATATTTTTCCTTTATGGATTATGCTTTTGGTATCTTGCTTAAGAAGTCCTATCCTCCTCCGTGATTTTATTCTAAGAGTTTTAAACTCCTGCTTTTTAGGGTTAGGTTTTATGTATGGTATTAAGTGGGGCTCTAATTTTATTATTTTCCCAGTTGTCATATAATTTATTAAATAGTCCATTTCCCCCTATGAATTATAATCTCCTCTCTGTACCAAGTTGCCATATACGTATGTTTCTGATTCTGGGCTTGCTTTGCATGGGGTCTATTTCTGTATTCTTATTCTATTATTTCACCACCTGCTTTCTTTGCTCCACTCTGACAATCTCTGTGTTTTAATTAGTTATTATTAACATTTAAAGTTATTATTAATACAATTGGATTAATATCTATCATATTTGTTACTGTTTTCTATTTGCTGCCCTTGTTCTTTGTTCCTATTTTTGTCTTCCACACTTTTTCTGTCTTTGGTGGTATTGAGCATTTCCTTTGATTCCATTTTGTCTCCTGTCTTAGCATATCAATAATGCTTTTTTTCTTTACTTTTTTTGGTGGTTTTCCTAAAGTTTGCAATATACAACTAATCTAAACCCACTTTCAATTAACACTACACTGCTTCATGGGTAATGTGAGTACCTTATAACGAAATATTCCTAACTCTTTCCTCCCATCCCTTGTATCATTGCTGTCTTTTATTTCACTTATACATATGCTTATATATATGTATACAGACACACATACACACATAAGTATACATAATCAAATACACTGTTGGTATTATTATTTTGAACAAATTGTTATCTGTTAGATCAATTAAGAATAAGAAAAGATAAAAGTTTTTATTTTACCTTCACTTATTCATTCTCCAATGAACTGCTTTATGTAGATCCAAGTTTCTGACCTATACTATTTTCCTTCTCTCTGAAGAACTTCTCTTAACAATTCTTACAAGGCAGGTCTACTGGCAACGAATTCCCTTAATTATTACTTATCTAAGGAAGTCTTTATTTCTCCTTCACTTTTGAAGAATAATTTTGCAGTACACAGAATTCTAGGTTGGTGTTTTTTTCTCGCAATGCTTTAAATACTTCGCTTTACTCTTGTTCTGCTTGCATGGTTTCTGAGGAGAAATGTATGTAATCGAATGTATGCACAAACAATGTAATTCTTATCTTTATTCCTCTATAGATAAGGTTTTTTTCCTCTTTCTTCTTTCAAGATTTTTGCTTTATCTTTGATTTTCTCAAGTTTGAATACGATATGCCTAGGTGTAGTTTTTAAAAATTTATCTTGCTTAGTGTTCTCTGAGCTTCCTGGGATCTGTAGTTTGGTGTCAGAGGTTAATTTGGGGGAAGTTCTCAGTCATTATTGCTTCAAATATTGCTTCTGGTGCTTTCACTCTTCTCCATCTGGTATTCCCATTACATGCATGTTACACCTTTTGTAGTTGTCCCACAGTTCTTGAATATTCTGTTCTGTTTTTTTCAGTGATTTTTCTCTGAAGTTTGGGAAGTTTCTATTGTTATATCCTCAGGCTCAGAGATTCTTTCCTTAGCTGTGTCTAGTCTACAGATGAGTCCAACAAAGGGATTCTTCATTTCTGTTAGAGTTTCTGATCTCTAGCATTTCTTTTTGATTCTTTCTTAGAATTTTCATCTCTCTGCTTACATTCTCCATCTGTTCTTGCATGTTGTCTACTTTTTCCATTAAAGCCTTACCATATTAATCACAGAATTTTTAAGTTCCTGGTCTGATAATTCCAACATTCCTGCCATATCTGACTCTGGTTCTGATGACTGTTCAGTTTCTCCAAAGTATGATTTTTGCCTTTTAGGATGCCTTGCAATTTTTCATTGAAAGCTAGACATGATATACTAGGTAAAAGGAACTGTAGTAATTAGGCCTTTGGAAATGCAGTGGTAAGATATGGAGGGAAGTGAAGTGTTCTATAGTCCTATGATTAGGTCTCAGTCTTTGGTGAGCCTGTGTCCCTCAATAGTGAATAGTGCTGCTCAGTCTCTCCCCTTCGCACTCCCCCTAAGGTGGGACAGGATAGCTAGAGGGAGCTAGAGCTGGGTATTTCCCTTCCCCTAATTAGGTTAGGATCTGATAAAACCTCAGCAGGTTAGGCTTTGGTAAAATAGTTTCTTCTGAGGGCAGGCTTTATTAAGACCATAATGCTCTGGTATACTTCAAAATCATTACTTTTCTCCTCCCCCTGCCAGAAACATGAACAGTATTATTCACTGTGAGGACCTGGTAGGGGTCCTGGAAGTAAAACTCACCAAGGCATGGGGATCCCTTATGATTTTATCCTCCTGGATTTCTAACTCTCAAGTCTTAGCCACACTAAGCCTCTAGCAATTTGTCAATTACAGTTCAGGTTTCCCTACCCCAGCACTGGTTCTTGTGGAGATTTCTGCTCCAGTAAGCTGTGATTCTCTATGTCCATCTGTCTGTCTCTCCAATTTTGGGGGAAGTGGTTTGCCCTGTGACCTCACTGCTCTGATGGATCTAAGAGTTGTTGATTTTTCAGTTTGTTCAGCTTTTTACTTGTTACCAGGACAGAGTGCCAACTTCTAAGCTCCTCATAAGCTAGACCAGAAACTTTCCTGTTTTTTAAACTTATTGTTATTTGTGAAAATATTAAAGATTAGTTATACTTTACTCTATTTCCTGGGTTAAGTTACATGATATAAAATATTTGCTTATTTGAGGATTTAAGAAGGTGACTGGGAGAATCTTTTATGTGTACATCAAGGGTCTATTGTACGATTTCCTGCACAAAAATGCATTCATAAATAATGCACTTTTGTAGGAGCTATACCCAGTGCCCAAAATAGTGTATATCACACAGTAGGTATTTAATAAATATTTGTGGCATAATCAATGAATGAATCAAAGATTTCCTTAGGAATCCCTAAATTCTTTCTGGTATTACCAGACCACTCCCCAACTTTCTAATGGACTCAGTTTTTCCTGAGAAAGATACAAGCCAGGAAGTGTTTTAACTTTTCATATTCTTGCTAGTTGTTAATATACTTGCTTTCTCTGAATCTGAACTCTGAAAATGTTTCTCTTGACATTCAGTTTGAAAGTAAAAAATTCAGGAACTCACAAATCTTTATACAGGAGTTGCTCTATGCAGTAACTACTTTAAATCTTTGAAACAAACAGGAACAAAAATTGTCAAACAAACAAACATAAAATGGAGCACAAAACTTAAATGTGGGTAGCTTTTTTGCTTCATAACCAAGAGTTAATGTACATTCTTTAGTTGTAGATTATCCTTGGCATATATTTAATCACAGGCTGGCTTTCTCTTTCTATCCAGGAATCTCTAAGCTTTTCCATTGCTTTTTTCCCTTCTTTACCCAACCTAGGAGTACAAACAGAAAAGCAATACTTATTTTAATTTTAACCTAAACTTTAAGAGATAATACATTTTTGAACAAAAGAAAATTTAACATAAAATATATATTCATGACCCAATACCATTTAATTGATTTTGAATTATGCAGCAACTGTGTTCTACTAAAGTGGCCAGTAGTTAATTACTATTTGTGTTAGATTGTTATCCCCCTGCCCCTCAGCCTAACTATTTCTTTCTTGGCTCTGCTTCCAGAGCAGTAGACTAAGAAAATTATAAATTCTAAAAAAGGGTGATCACAGGGTGAAGGAGATCTCAAAATCGTGTCATATTAGGAGTGACCAAAAAAGAAGGAAAGAGGAAGACTAGAGTCATTGGATGGATAGCAACTAGAGGAAGGCAGATTTCATCTCAATATCTGTCTCAGGATCCTTAGCATAGTCCACAAGGCCCTGAATGATCTGGCTTCTGCTAACTTCTCCACCTTCATCTCGCAAACACTATTCCACTCACTTTCTGTGTTTCAGTCCTTTTGACACAATTTGATATCTCTCTTTTCAAGACTTTTGCATATATAGTCCTTTGGCCAGGAATATTCTCTATTTTTTTTTTTTTTTTTTTTTTTTGCCTAAGTAGTTCCTACTATAGACCTCAGTTCAAATATTACTTCCTCAGGAAAACTCCATCCCGCAAACAAAACAAGAGTCCCGAGGCCAGGTTTCCCTTGTAGCAGTTATTTCATTTGCATGTCTCTCACACTAGACGATAGGTTTGAAGCTATAAGGGACCATGTTTGTGTTGCTCACCATTTTCTTGCCTAACACAGCGCCTGGTACATTGTAGGTAGGCAACAAATACTAGGTGAATGAATGAAAATATATTCTTATGTTGGCTAACTTGTCCATTTTCAACTCAAACACCAACGTAAAAAAAAAAACAAAACCACACACAAAACAGCAACAACAAAATAAAAACAGGTAGGTGACAAAAATGAGGGAATACTGAGCATAACATAATAGGAATTTTTGGAAACTGCGAGGAATTGAAGAGAGCATATCTGGTGTAAAGGCATTCAAAATTGAAACAACTTTGAAATGCTATGATGAACAACTATAGCATGTCCATATACCAGTTTTGGTTATAGGCTGCCAGTTTACAATGTTTGTCTTAAATAAATTGATATATCCCTTATCTATTTAATATGAGTGATATTATCAAGGACATTTAATTTAAGGACGAAAATATGCTCACATATATTATTTTTTCCTTTAAAAAGCATACTATAAAGCAGCAGCAGACGTCTCATTTTATTTAAAAATACACATAGAGTCCCAAAGTCTAGCATAGACTCTGGTACAAAGTAGGCACTCAAGACATTTATTTACTGCTTTAAAGCAAAATACAAATTGGCTGAATTAATTTATTGAGAACCGTGTTGGTCAGTCTAAAACGAAAAGAAAGCATCCAGTGTTACTTAGGTCTATTGGGAGAAGAAAAGCTTGATGGTTTGTACAATTAAATGTGGGGGGAAAAAAAACAATGAAAAAACAATGAAAAAGTAAAACAATTCCAGAAAAAGAATAAACCTGCTGCCAACTTGGCAAAGTGAACTACAGGAAGCTAGAAATACTTGTTTCCTTTCCCACTTCTCCAATAGTTTCCAAACTTCTTTTTATAAAATATAAAACTTCCTTTTATAAAATAATGTAATTGTGATTTTGCTTATTAAAGATGGAAACTAGAGAAAAAAATACACATAGAAAACACTGAGGGGCCGGCTCCGTGGCCGAGTGGTTAAATTCCTGTGCTCCACTGCAGCAGCCCAGGGTTTGGATCCGGGGCGCAGACATGGCACCGCTCGTCAGGCCATGTTGAGGCAGCGCCCCACATACCACAACTAGAAGGACCTGCAGCTAAGATATACAACTGTGTACAGGGGAGCTTTGGGGAGATAAAGCAGAAAAAAAAAAAAAAAAAAAAAGATTGGCAACAGTTGTTAGCCCAGGTGCTAATCCTTAAAAAAAAAAAAAAAAAGAAAACACTGAAAAGGTTTGCACTAAAATGCATCAGTGGCTATCTCTAGCTGATGGAATTATGTTCCTCTTTGTGTGCTTTTCTATATTTTCTTAGTGTTCTACAATGAATATGTATTGTTTTTGTATTCCAAAATAAACTGTTTTTACAAGGTAGAGAAGTAACTCAGGTGGCAATGTGGTGGAAAAACGGAGTACAGTAGAATCAGGGGCACGAAAACTAATAGACTATTCCAATGGTATGAGTGAAAGATGGTACAAGCCAAATTAAGGCAGTGGTGGCGAGGACAAAGAAAGTAATTAGGGCCGGCCCGGTGCTGCAGCGGTTAAGTGCACACGTTCTGCTTTGGTGGCCTGGGGTTTGCGGGTTTGAATCCCAGGTGTGGACATGGCACCACTTGGCAAACCATGCTATGGTAGGCGTCCCACATACAAAGTAGAGGAAGATGGGCACAGATGTTAGCTCAGGGCCAGCCTTCCTCAGCAAAAAAAAAGGGCAGGATTGGCAGCAGATGTTAGCTCAGGGCTAATCTTCCTCAGGGGAAAAAAAAAGTAATTAGATACAAGGACATAGAACGAACAGGGTTTGGTAATCTTGGATGTTTAGGCTGAAGATACAGTTACGGGAACATTAGCTTAAACATGGTAATTCCATTGGTACCCTGGATCTATATGGGTTGGAGATAAGGGTTATGAATTCATTAGACTTAAACATGGTAACTGAAATTGTGAAACTAAATGAGATTCCTTAGGGAGAGTACATAAAATAGAAATAGGGCAATGGCCTGAATCATGGGGAACTCTTAATACTTAAGAGCCAGATAGAAGAAAGGCCTATAAATACTAAGTAGGATTGATTAGATAGATAAAGCAACTAGGAAGCTATCATGGAAACTAAAAACAGTGGGTTTCAAGCAGGAATTGCTCAAGGATGCTAGGAGAGAAAACATCTTGCTTGCTTCTGATGTTTGCTTCCTGTGAAAGGACCTCAACAGTTCCAGGTCTTTCTCTATGCTTAGGGAGATTGAGTGATTTATATGATTAGTAAATTTGTGAGGAATGTTTGACTTAGCTTTGTCTGCCAACCTCCAAGAGGAGGTTGTCCAGAGGCCGAATTCTCATTTGATCCTCTATGCTGTCCTTGTCAAGCATTGCTAGGAACTGGAGGTATACAGCTCCTAATTCTGGGGATCAGTTGCCAAGTCTATTTGGTTTTCACACCAAGTAACATTAACCAACTGTTTTATCAGTGATAAAGTGATATTTTGGCCCCTATTTCTATCCTTTATTTCTCATATTGTTCAGGCTGGGCAAGAGGGAAACTGTTTTATTGGGGCCCCCTTGGAAACTGCAACAATTGATGCCTAATTCCACAAGGGTCAGGTAAGGTAGGGGCTGAAAAGAGGCTAGACTTTGGCGAGTGGCAAGTAATCTTAAATCACTATCTTCCTTAATAAAGTCAAACACAGTTTCTCCAAGGAAGGCAACTGAAGGAATGTCTCCATGGTGGTGTTGGTGGGACAACTATAACTACTGCTTCAGTCTTTGTTCTGTAAGATTCTCTAAAAATGTGACTATGCCACCCAGATGGCTATATTAGTCAGGACTACTGTAGTTGCAAAAGAATAAAATTTACCTTAAAATAGCTTAAACGAGGGTGGCAGGGGTTGGTGGCAGAAAAGGCAGAACTTAGTGGCCACTTAATTATGAAAGACAATGGGTGATTATATGATCCCGGATTTCAAATGATATCATCTGGACTCTACTTTCTATTGCTCGTATTTGTCTTCTTCTGGTTTCGTTACATAGTAAGATAGTCTTGCTCCATGGTGGGTCAAAGATGGTCAGCAGCAGCTCTGGCCTCAGTAAAATTTTTCCTAGATGACTAGAAAGATTGGCTTGGCTCACGTCCTATCTTTATGGCAGGGGAAAAAAAAGTCACATCATTGAAAGCTTTATCAGGTAGACGAAAGGTATTTCCTGAAAAGACGGACAGGCAAAAAGCAAGTGTTGTCTACTGCACTCCACCCCTTGGCTACCCAGCATCTATAATTGTGCTTCTTTCACTACATACAATTTTAAAAATGCCCTAGCTTAAGATAATGTAATTAGGTTGCCCATGGGTAATACTTCCCTCCCCAATGGTACGCATGCCAAAGTCTTATCTAATTATTGATTCTTGCATGAAAACCAAGAGTTCTGGATGAGGTGCTTTTCATTTGGCCAGATCTGGATGCAGCTCTTCATGGTACAGCATGATAAAGATAATTTTATTAGATATTGGTATATACTTAATAAGGAGAATAAGTGATTAAGGGTACCCTAATTAGCTAGTAGATGAACTTCTTGGTCAGTTAATACAGTGGTCTTGAGTTTGTTCCTTGGAAGACACTTCCTTATCCCTTGCTACACATGAGGGTATTGGAATTAAGCAATTGTAGGCCTTTGTTTGCAGGGCTTGGTGTTATTGTCAATACAATTCTCTTAGGATCTTAGTTGGCTGTTGGTCACTTTGCTTTTGGTAACTCTGTGGTTTAGAAACCAAAAACAGAGATGGTGTGTAAATCTGTTTTCTGTCCCTTACCAATGGGTTGCAAGACTGGCATGCAATGTCTACCCTACAGCCAACTAAACTTAATTACATATTTCTATAATACCTATCCTCCAGCCAACTAAACTAAGTATTTCTATTTTGGCCTTTGCATCCAAAATTATAAGCTGAGGCAGGAGCTTAGGAAGAATGCAGCTAGGTTTTATGTCTGTCTCCTTGCCCCCATGTTGCAGCTCAGCGAATGGCTCCTTGCAATAGGACTAATTTGTCAAGCTCTGTCAGACAGGATATATACAGCAAGAGATGCATGAGGTGATCAAGGATACTGTGTTTTCAACTTCCTACCTTTGTCTGCACTAACTTAAGCTCAGAAAAGAAAATGTGGGTTTCCCAAACCTGCAAGATGCAGGTTCATTTTGATTCTCAGCCACATGGTTTACTGACTACAAGCAGAAAAGAGGTATCTTAGAAATACACCCTCTCTCCTCGGCATTCAGATAGCTAGCTTAAAATGAAGTGCATCCCTTACTTGTAGGACCTCAATAATGGCCACACTCCAAAAATTGTGACATTTTTCCACCAATTTCCCTAAAATTTCAATCATAGTATAGACATTGTCTAAGTCCTAAAATACAAAAGGTTACTTGCTTGCTACAACATAGTAAGTAATGCCAAAGCTCCTAGCTAAAGCCAAGGAATCTTTATTACTGTGCATCCCACCTAGACCCAGCAGTTTTACATTTCAGAGTGTGTCATTTGTTGACACTAGGACTATTTTACTTATTAGTCAGGAATAGAAACCCAAACCTGGCCATATCAAGATTTCTTATTCTCCTCTAGTTTAACAGTCCATTTTCAATTTCATATCAATTGTGGACTCAACTTCAGGGAATTCAAAAGTTTAAGGTATTATTAGGCTGTTTTCTTCTAAGATTTTATCTGGTTGCAGGATCTAAGTTCTTCACCATCATGGCATTTGCAGAGGGGCAAGTGGACTTCTTGTTGTCTAAACCTATTGCTGAAAGGTCCACTGTTGATACAACTTGCAATCTATTCTCTCAAAGTGTGATTGCTTTCCCTCGCCCTTATTCCAGAACTTATGGATCTCAGTGTCTTCTCAATAGGACCCTCCATGGATTCACACCATAGCCTCTGCTATGAGTTTGCCTCACCCTGCCCTGTGGCAAGCCTGTGGAACGCAATTGGGTTCTCACCAAATTTACATTCTGTATCTCCTTTTCAGTCCACTGTAGTCCAGCAAGATGCAGGAGGGGGAGTGGTTATCAATGCTGCCTAGTCCTCTCTGCTTAAACATATTATGCTGCCATTTCATTGTAGTTGCCTATGTTGGGCAAACTTCCAGGTGTGAAGCAGGGCACAAGCCACAAGCTCCCTATTTTTGAATTCCCAAGTCTTCCTTGCAGTCTTCCCTTACTCATTGGGGTTTCAACCCTGAGGAGAGAGCCAGGCAATACGTGTCTCAATTCATGCGCTCTTTCCCCTCTTGCAATACTATTGAGATTGCCTCTATTTTCTTCTAATGATTTAATTCTCAGGTAGGTTTGCTCTACTTGGTGACCAAAGGCCATAGGTAGTTTAAGTCGCTACTTAATTTCAGAGTTAGGTGCCTTTCTCAATAGTGCTAGCCAAAATGGTGAGAATGTCTGACTGGCTTCATATTGTTAATCTGCCCATGCCTGAACCAATCAATATGCCTGAGGAATAGGGGAACTTTGGCTGGCCTGACTCATGGGCCCATACCTGTGGTATGACAGTTAGGACTAGGTAATGGATGGTTGCACTTGGGGAAAAAAGGGTAGGTCTATACTAGTTAGGATAAACTCTCAAACCTCAGTGGCTTAATACAAAAGAATGGATGTGAACTCTAACACAAGTATTCTTAATAGGCAGAGAGCTAACCTCCAAGTGAAGATTCAGGAAAACAGAGTCCTTCTATGTTGTGGTGTCACCATTTTCAGCACATGGCTTCCAACGCAAATGTGCCCATCTGCCTCAAGTAGACAGGGAATGAGGAGATCTTGGAGGACTGGTCATGTGTTTTTACGGAGCAGAGCTGCAATAAGAGCACATCACTTCTACTTTATTCCACTAGTTAGAACCTAATTGGCACATCTAACTGGTAAACCTAATTGTAAGTGAGGCTGGGAAATATAACCTTACTGTGTGCCCAGAAAAAGAATCTAGTGTCGGCAACAGTCCACTATTCTGATCACTAAATATCTATTTTACCTCTCTTCCCACACGTAGAACATATCCTATCCCAATGGAAAAAACCTAAAGTTCTATCCAGTCAGTAGGTCAGGCTCAAAGCCTAGGTTTTTAGGAAATGCAGTCCTCTTCACTGGGTCCAGATGTATCCTATGAACTAAAAACACAGGTTATTTCTAATATCACCTCATGTCCCAGCAACCCAATTTACAGTGGTAGATCAGGGACAGGTAACTACAATAGGCTTTCATTAGGAATGGAAAAAAATACGAGACACTAGGCAATATGGATGCTTAATGATGACATCCTGCACAGGCATTTCTGATCCATCTCCCCTGGGAGTGGAGGAAGTTTTGATGAGACTCCACTAGTCTTTGAGAGGAACCCCCTTGCTCTCTGTCTTCTGCATGAGCCCTTACACTAGCTTCTGACATGTTCTTTGTCCACCATTCTCCATGGCCACATCCTATGTGGGTATTGGGGAGCCCTTTATACCCTATTTCCTACTTATACAAGTTTGGAGTTGAACAGTTGCCTTACTGTTTTCACATCTGAGCAACATTTGAACCAGGTTCATGATTTGATTAGTGATAAAATTCCTTCAAAAGTTTAGTCTTATGATCTATTTGCTTCCAGTAACCACACCCGAATTTCTTTCTTACGTAATTCTCAAACCTGATTTACGTCTTTGCTTCCTTGCGTTCACGTCTGTTTCTCTAGAACTTCATCCCAGCCACCTTGAGGCCATCTACAATAATGGCTTTGGATGGGAGGGCCAAAGCCTTGATCTAATCTTTGTTCCTGGACTAAATCTTAAGGGAACGTACTCAAGGCCTCTTCCAGTTTCATTTTTTACCATTCAAGGTCCAGAAAAAGTCAGCTTTTCCAATCCTTCCAAATATTCCTATTACTTCCATTTCTGCAATTATTTCTGCAATATAAAGAGCTTACCTCTTAGTAAAACTTTGCTAAAAATAAAATGTAAAATTCAACATACACTATTACTTTTATTCTTTAGAGCTATTTCCTCTGGAACCACCATCTCAATAGATAGGTGATACGCTTTTCAATTATCATGGGAGACAGTTTTGCCACCGTAAAACATGGGTCTCTTTCCAGCCTCTGGTATTAGTTTCTCCAACATCTGCTGCATCATCACTAAGTCAAAAAACCCATAATTGAGGGTACTGTCTTAGCAGCACTCTACTTCCAGTACTGGATTAGTTACGGTCATTTTAACTCTTGTAACATATAAATTCTCAAATGTCAATTTTCTCTCTTACAAAGAAGTCCCAAAAGGAGTTTTTCTAATTTGGAGGCGTTTGCCTTCCAAGTAGTGATTTAACCCACTCATGTTCCTTGTCTCTTCTGGCTCTGGCATCTCCAACATATAGTTTTCAGTGTCACTATACTCACTAGCTTCAAGCTGATAGAGAAAGAGTAAGGGAAGATGGGAGGACTTCATTAAGCCTGGAAATGTGCGTATCACTTCCATTCACATTTCACTGGCAATAAGTCAATTACATGGACACACTAACTACAAAGGAAACTGGAAGACTTAGTTTACCTGTATTTTCTGGAAGAAGAAATAAGTTTCATGAATGGCTAGTCAAGTCTCTGCCACAAAGTTCTAAAAGGAAAAAAATGCTAGACAAAAATAACAGAAAGTCACTCTGTCCATTCTAACAGGTTTGACCTTATCCTACTAGTCCCAACAAAATAATCACTTCAGTACTATATAAAAGAGTAAGAATTCATTTTTTTCCAAGTAATGGGATTACTTTAAAGAGAGTATTTTTGATAGTACAATTGGTATAGAAGTTAGATTGCAGAGGGTTAGTGAGTGAATTTCAGGTAACAAAGAGACACTGACTGTAGAATATTCTTTAAAGCTTGACCTGGAAGGACGGGAAAGAGAGTGAGAGCTACAGAAGGATAAGCTAAGGAACCAGAAATGCGGGAGACTGAAGACAGAAAAGATAATAAATGGAAGAGAAAAAGGGGACCGGAAGTTGAGTACAGATGGATAATTAGGCTTATAAGAGCAAGGAGAGTCTCATTCTTCTGATACTGGAGAAAACGAAAGATCCATAAGTATCTAAGTTTCTACCATTTGGAAAATTGAAGGAGTTTGTGCCTAATGGCATCAATCTTCTTGTGAATGAAGTTTGAAGTAAAGTCATATAATGAAATGTGGCTGAGGTTTAAAGACTGCAAAAAGTATTCTGGTGGGAAGGGAAAAAGGTGCTGAAGGATATCAAAAGAAGGAGGGAAGAATCCAGCTGAGGTTACAGAACCTAAATCTCTAGTGGTAAGATACACAATGTAGTGTACTGCTCTGCATAGGCACTGAGCAACCAATAAAAGACAGGAACAGGCAGATGGTTGGCACTTTGTATATCTATTTACTATAGCACTTATTACACTGAAGAGCCCTTGGAAGCAGGGACTTTGATTTCATAAACAATGCACACAGTAGGCGCATATGAATTTTTGCTTTAATGAATTGATTCAGTCATTGCCAATTCTGCCATAGTACTCTCTCGAGTACTGGCAACTGCCCACATTTCATATGGTATGCCAATACTAAAAAGAAAAAAAAAAACGCTAAAAAAATTCAGGCACACGCAGCTAAACTTAGCAGTCTTAAAAAGGCAACTCTGTCAGCTGAGACATACTTTTTTATCTTGTGTCAGTACATCTGCCTTCGATGTTTGCTTTATTTTCCTTATGCCACTGTGCTCTTATTGGACCAGAAAGGATAATTCTGAGTTCAATAAGCTACGCTATTTCAAAAGTCCTGGAAGTTCTTCACACACCTACACCTTCACAACCCTCGCGCATCACAATATTCCAAGAGATGCAGAGATAAGGATGATTATTTATGATGCTCACTTCATAGACAAAAGCTGAGTCGGTGAGGGGTGGAAGAACTAAATCAGGGTCATTCAGTGAATGGTCTACAAACTCTGGCACAGATCCTGCTTCCTTCTCTTGTCTTCTCCACTTTGGAAACTTTAGAGATGGTGTGATCTCAGAAATCACCTAATCGAACTTCTTTATATTACACAAGTGCGAACTCAGTGATCAGGAAGCCTATGACCCAAGACTTAGGCAAAGAGGGCTCCTTCCCCCATACGACGCCACCTCTCAAGATCCAAAGCCCTAACTCACGATTCGCCGGTGCAAAAAATTGCCAGGAATAAAACTACGTGCAACAGTCCGCAACGAGGCCCCACCTCCCGGATCTGGCGGTCCCGGCCTCCAGCTACCCAAGCGTGCGGACCGCGCTCCCGCCCCGCCTTCCCCGCCGGCGGGGGCCGCTCCATGCCAGCCCGCCCGCCCCGTGCCCCGCGCCCCGCGCCCCGCAGCACCGCCCGCTCGCCCTCGCGGCCCGGCCCAGGCCCTCCAAGTCTCACTTTCGTCTTTCGGCCACCCGCGCGCCACCGCTCGGGCGACGGCTGATGGCGTCACTTGCACTTCCGCCTGCGGCTGCGTTCTAGTCACAAGCAAGGAAGGAAGAAGGGAGGGCTGAAGGGCTGCGTGTGGGGGAAATAGCGAGGAAAGAGAAGCAATCCGGGCGCTCGCGGGCGCTCCGGCAGTCGCCGCGGCTGTCCTCTGTCCCCGCCGTCCCCCCATCGGAAGTCGCCCTAGACACACTCCCCCCCGCTGCTTCGTCGTCTCGGCTCCTCTGGGTATCCCGACACCCGGGTCTCCCTCTAAGCCTCGCCACCCCCCCGCCCCCGCCCTCTCCCTCACACTCCCTCCCTCCCTCCCTCCCATCGTCAGGCTCCCCGCCCTTAGTATCGCGAGACGAGGTGAGAGCTGGCGGAGCGGCGGCGGCGGCGGCGGCAGTAGAGGTGACCGAGGCGGTGGCGGTGGAGGCGGCACCGAGCGCTGTGTCGGCCCCGGTGCGGCCGAAGTCGCGGTAGAGCGTAGCCCCCACGCCCCTCCCCCGTCCGCGCCCTCCCTCTTTCCCTGGGGATGGAGAAGGCGACGGTTCCGGTGGCGGCGGCGGCGGTGGCGGCGGCGGCGGCGGCAGCAGCAGCTGAGGGAGAAGGGAGCCCCCCGGCGGTGGCGGCTGTGGCGGGCCCCCCCGCGGCGGCGGCGGAGGTCGGCGGCGGCGCTGGCGGCGGCAGCGGGGCTCGCTCGGCCTCGTCTCCTCGTGGGATGGTGCGAGTCTGCGACCTGCTCCTAAAGAAAAAGCCGCCGCCGCAGCAGCAGCAGCACCATAAGGCCAAGCGTAACCGGACTTGCCGACCCCCCAGTAGCAGCGAAAGCAGCAGCGACAGCGACAACAGCGGCGGCGGTGGAGGCGGCGGAGGCGGAGGAGGTGGCGGCGGCGGCACCAGCAGCAACAACAGCGAGGAAGAGGAGGAGGACGACGACGACGAGGAAGAGGAGGTTTCTGAGGCAAGGGCCTGGTTTCAAAGGAAGGAGGGAGGAAGGGATTGTAAAGGGCAGGGGCCGAAGGTGGGAGGGGACTTGCGGTGGGACAGATTCCTGTGGGTTGATCTATCTTAGGGGCCAGGCTTTCCTCTGCCCTCTTTCTTTCCCCGGCCTCAATCGTGAGGTGTGGGCATGTGGGGGAGGGTAGCTGACACGTGGGGGTGGGAGGACCACAGAGTTGGTGAACAGCACGTTACCGGGCATGGTTCACATGGTTAAGGATGGAGGGAATTGGTTAGATCTTCTATTCGCACTCCCGGCGGGGTCTGCCTGGGGCCAGTAGGGCCATCTTATTTCTGGGGCGGGGGCGGGACCAAAGCGGGAGGGGTAAGATAATAGGTAGATGAGTCTCTTGGGGAAAGACTGGGAGGTTGGTAAATTTCTCCCGCTGGTGAGCTGGAGGAGAGCAGTTTTGAGGGAAGGTTGTAATGGACTCAGAGCTAAGTATCTGTGTATGAGAGAGACACGTGAGAAGCTGTACTTTTCCATAGTGTTCTGCTGCAGGTTTTTTTCATAACTATTGTGGTTGCTGAAGTAACCTTCACTTCCTCGATCTCTCCAGGATTTTGAATGAACTCATCTTACGTCCGTGTCCGTGTACATTTATGTATAACTCAGTGGGATGAAAATATATTTGATCCTTACACGTACATTCATATACATCTTCAAGTGCTTCCTTAGTTAGGAAGAATTAAGTTAGGTCCTGTTGTTTTCCAGATAATATGTGGCGGCTAAAGAGTCTGAGCCAGGCTTGGTTGTGGTGAGTTGGGATAGGAAGGGCCTCTTGGTTTGTCCTAGTGATCTGGTTTCATAATAACTGTTTATAATTTTTCCTGGGTCCACAGACAGGCGGCGTTGCAGGACCTTATTCTTCAAAGAAGGCCATATAATCCTAAAGCTCGGTAAAAAATACCATACTGACAACAAAGTAAGAGTTAGCCCTCCTAGTTCTATCACCTCTTTTGTAACTCTCTTGTCCACTCCCTGAAATGGAAGCTAGAAAATCTTGATCTGGAGAAAGAAGTTGTAACTTAAGGCAGCAGAAGGAAAACAGCTTTAAAGGCTGATTATAAATTTAGTTATAAGAGGGAACAACTGAATTATCTAGAAGTCCCTCTTGCCGTTTATTCTCTTCCACAAACACAGAGCTTGTCTTGGTGCAAGATGGATGTTTTGAAAATTGCGTTATTGGATGTTGTGATCTGTTCAAATAGAGAAATACATTTTAAAGAGTTTGAGCCTTATGTATTAGTAAAAGACCAGATTCTCTTTTGCCTCAGACAGGATGAAGTTAGATAGGTAGAGAAGTAGTGTAAATCTCTATACCAAAAAGACAGACATTCCCTGCTATTCCATTTAGCCTGTTGAATTCTAGGATAAGTTTGTATTGATAGATTTTGTATTGATCTAGTTGGATATTTAAGGACAATGTGTTGCTCAGGCTGCATTTGAAACAAGTGAAGGATGTGACTGGATCCTTATTTCTAATAAAATCTATTGTGACAGAATCATTCAATTGTATTATTCTTTGTAGAGATGAGAAACATTTTAGAGATAATCTAGTCCAACCCTTTTATTTTAAAAATGAGAAAAACAAGGCTTAGAGGAAACTGGTTGTGGATAGTAGCAAAAGTAGAAATCAAAGTTTTTAGCAGTTCAGACCAGGACACTTTTTGTGACAATTTCCTTGTATCCCCCTTCTGACCTCTTTCAGAAAATAGGCAGTGAATTGCAAGGTAACACAATCATGCAGCAAATAATGGGCAAAATATCAGTATTTTATTTTTTTAAATTCTCCAGTAACACAATAACAAGTTGAGTGCAGTACTTACTGGAATATTATGCTGTAAACTTTACATATCTAGGTAGTTTTGTCCATTGGAATTTGACCTAATAAGCAAAACTTTTAGTATTTCCTACATCATGTAGAATAGCCTTAAGTTTGTAGGTGTGTTAATTTTGTGAGTCAGGTTTGTTTTCCTTGGAAAATATGGATGGTATATGTTGACTTCAATCAACTAGGGAAGTGTTTCTTTGTTTTGAGTGTGCTTTATTCTGTCTTCTGCATAGTGGTGTAAACAATGGGTTTGTCATTTGTTATGAAGATGAGTCAGGAGAAGTAAGTATAAGAAGGTACAGCCATTAAAAATAAATCTATACGAGTACATGATGGGGGATGAGCAGACAGAAAGGACTACAATACCTGCCTCCATCCTTGACCAAAATAAATAAATAAACCTCACAGTCACTGTACACCAAAAGCCAAATGGATGAGTTGTGCAGTTTTTCATTTCATTACCATTTTATTGATACGTCACCAGAAGTTTAACTTTGTAGAGCTAGGAAATCTTGTGGCTAATACTCATTGTATATAAGTCCTTTTTCTCATTCATTCTGTTGTTGCTTACACAGTGAAGAATGTGGGTAACATGATCCTTGAGATTATCCTTCCAATAAAAATCATCAAAAGGTTAAAAAAGAATATGAAATAGTGCAGTTTTGGAGTATTTAACCTAAAAAAGTGGAGGATAATATAACAAATATATGCATTCGTTATGAAGAAATGCCAGCTGGATATTTTCTATATCTGCTAAAAGAGGAAAAGTTGGAAGGAAAGGAGATTCAATTTACCTAAGAACTTTATTTGAATGTTGAAGAACAAGAATCTAATTCTTATTGAGAATTGGATTTTCTCTTCAGTATTTCAAAGTAGAATAATCTGTTTTAGATAATTTGTATAACTTCAGGTATACCTGGAAACAAAGATATAAGACCAAGAGCTTTCCCCTTCCCTCTCCCACCTCCCCCCCAATTTGACACAAAAACTTAGATCAAAAATTGGAAAATGTTTACTTTTCTTGGCTTTCAGTGGATGATTGTCCAATAAGGAAAACAGAAATGTATTTCCAACACAAAAGCTGTGATGCACTTCTTTTCAAATTAGTGGACTAAAATAAATTGCTTACTTGAATATTACATGAAAAAAATGTTGAAATTCCAAGAGTTGATATTCCATTTCAGAAATAACATTGCGTTCTCTTGAATGCATTTTTAAATGTAATTGAATGGCATCAGTGTTTTCTAAAGCAGAATTCAAAGAGGGGAAAAACTTGCTATTAAAAGTAATATTTTTGTTGAAGATGCATAAAATGCAAATGCAGTAGGAGTTGATAAGAATTCTATCTATTTTTATAGGTAGCTTGAGGCTTTAAATTTAAGGGACAAACCTAGTGAAAAAATTTTAGACAAGAGGAGCCATTAAATAAATTAGTACTGATTTATTCATTCACTTTTGAAAGGATTTTGAAAGGGAGAATCTGTTTATAGACAGGAAAGAGGGAGGACTGAGAATGAGGGAGAAAGAAAAATTATTTCAGAAGTAGATTGTGTTTCCTCAAGTTCACTTCCAAATCTTTTTTGTTTGTTTGTATTTTAATGGAAAATGCTGTCTAAGGTCCTCTGTTATTATGGTAGAATCCCAGATTAGCCCAGAGAAGCTTACTTGTTCCCCAGTTTCATCTCTTAATTGGTGAAGCAGTATTTATAAACAGGATGTTAAGATCTTTGAAGCAATGGTTCTGTCATAATTAATTGTCTTGTCTCCTATTCTGCTTAAGCACAGTACTTGATAAAAAAACATTTTCAGTGAATAACTAGTACCTAGGGAGAATCCAGAATTCATCTAGGAAACCAACCAAGAGAAGGAATAGAATTTCTTCGTCTCTTGGATCCGGGACTGCTGAACAGCTTTAGTATGGATTTCAATGTCTTTCAATTACTTAATTACTTCTCTTAGTGATGGTGATCTTCCATAGGTATTAGGGGAAAGCCAGTTAAACCTGTAGACATTGATTGTCAAGTGCCTGATAAGTACCTTAAACCTCCTAGATATATTTCCATTTTAAGAACATAATAAAAGCTGTTACTTATTCAGTGCCTACAGTATGTCAAGTCTAACATAACGGTTAAGAGCATGCACTGGAGCTTGGATTTAAATCCTTGATTTATCACTCACTATCTTTGTGGTCTTGGGCAGGTTACTTAACCTCGCTCCACCTCTGTTTCCTCATATGTAGATGGTGATAATAGTAGATTCTACCTAATAGCATTGTTACAAGAATTAAATGAGTTAATACAGTTTTCATGTATTGTCATTTTATTTTCACCATAACCCTACGAAGTCATATTTGTTTCATTATTCAGTAAATTTTTGGAGTTGCTATACATGCTGGGCATTTTGCTATACTGGCTAAGCAATGGTGAGGAAAACTGTTTTAAGATACACTGATTTACAAACGCACCAATGATTAAATAAAGGTTTGGGGGAGGTATGAGAGTAAGATTAAGTGGTAAATGGATATCCTGAACAAAGTGTATAAGTTTCAGAAGTATGCAAATGTTTGTGGTGGTGATATTCATATTCACTTTAGAGGCAAAGTTACTGGCTTAGAAGGATTTTAGGTAACTTCATCAGGGTCGCATAGCTAATAAGTGGCTGAGCGAGACTTATATACTATGTCTCTTTGATTCAAAGCCTGCTCATTCATTCACTTACTCATTCACATGCTCTCTTATGTTGTGTGATATTGAGTGCAACATCTCTGATTTTGGCATTTCAGATAATGTTAAAATGAATTCAGATGGTATAGGGGGAGATACTTTTTTGGCAGTAGGGCAACCATTGAAGACAAGTTGGCTATCCCAAGCTTTTCTTTCCTTTTCTTACTCTGAAAAACTTACTGAAAAAAGAATACAGAAAAGTACAGATAAATACATGCATATTCCCACCATCCAGAATTAACAATTGTTAAGAAAATGAAACTTTATAGTGAAAACCACTCTCTCTAGAGGCAATTTATTGCTTCTCCCTGCCTCTCAAGATTTTTACTTTTCAAGGTTATCTGCCTTTATTAAGCTAAAAAAAAATATTTTCCTTTTAAATAGGAGTTCTTAACTTGGGGTCTGGATAGGCTGTGAATACCCTGAAATTAAACACGAGATTTTGTTGAAGGTGCTTATAAGATTCCCCCCAACCTATGAGTACAAACTTTCTTAGATCCTCAGAGGTCTGTGACTACCTTCTTCCTCCCACCT